>NW_011499936.1:699432-730409 GCF_000495115.2 Populus euphratica | reverse complement strand
CCGAGGATTCATCTATCATGGCTCACTCTGGGGCATGACTCTGATACCACTTATAAGGATTACGGACACCACCTATCTCCACATTGGTATGATATTGTCCACTTTGAGATTAAACCCTTATGGATTTGCTCTTAGGTTATACCCAAAAGGCCTCATATCAATGAAGATATTTGTTCATCCTTATATACCCTTAATCCTCTCCATTTCTAACCAATATGGGACTTTAGTCGCATACCCAACAGAATCAGCCATCACCAACTCTTCGTTTTCTCTATAAAACTTGGGGAAACTCCAATTCTGCAAATTTTTGGCATATGGCCGCAAAGAAAACTCTCTGCGGCCGAATCCAAAGCCAATCTCACATTCTCGACTTTGGAAATTGTGGCTTTGTCCCATCGAGCTGATCTTGGATCACCCAAGTTGAGAACATCAGGCCTTGGCTGCAAGATCGGAAATCTCTCCCGGGCCCAAAGTTGCACCAGCTGAGACGGCGAGAAACGTTCTAGTCTAGATTCAACATTACCCGCAACAATTGCCCTTTTCAGTTGACTCAAATCCCTGTATATACTAGCGAGAACTGCTGGTGCAAGAGCTATTGGATTCCCTCTTGCTAGGCGGATTGCTATAGGGAAAACCTCTTTCCTAATTACGTGAGATGAATTTTGAAACACTAATCTTGATAACCACAAAGCAAGAAATGCTTCATGTTCGATTTCACTCCCACCGTTATTGAACATCTTCATCCATGAAAGCTGGCATGTTTTCCTAGCTCTACTTCTTACCACTTCCTTTCTAGCATCCATCAACTTCTCTTCAATTACCTTCCATTCTCTGTTTTCAACAGAGCATGAAACAGGGGATCCCAAAACAGAGTAACCCCCTAAAACAATCACATCCTCTAAAGTAATAATAGCTTCTCCCCATGGAAAAAAAAAAACGTATTGGTGTCAGTACACCATTTCTCTGATAAACCAATAATTAACTCAAAAAAATTTTTTAATATGATAAGTAGAACTCAATATTGCTTGATCAATACCGGATTTCTTCCAAGCAGCTATAGGAACTTATACTGCAGTATTATGTAATGCAACGCACACTTTCTATTCATTTGTTATAGCATTTATACAATATTGAGAGCTTGACTTTTGAATTCAAATGTGTGTAACGGAAGGATATTTACAATCAGAATTAATAACAATATTTCAAATGGATCCTATAATTATGAAGAGCACAAAATCTGGCATAACTCATGGTAACAGCTGCGTTTGAATTTGTTGTGATTTGATTTCATCAGATTCCTTGATACGCCCCCGCAAGAACGGGCTACCATCGGATAGGCCGATCTTGTCACGCAAGAAATTGGTTCGTTGTCTGGAGAGAGGTTTGGTGAGCAGATCTGCTAGCTGATCAGTTGTGTGGACATGTTGAACATTGAGAATATTTTTTGCAACCAAATCTCGCACAAAGTGAATATCAATCTGTATATGTTTCATCCTGGAGTGCTGAACAGGATTAAAACTTAATTGAGTGGCACCTAAATTATCACATAAGAGCAATGGTGGTTGTGATAGACAAAACTTCAATTCTTGAAGCAGGGATAGCAGCCACACACTCTCAGCAGCAGCCATTGCCAAAGCCCTATATTCAGCTTCAGTTGATGATCTTGCAATGGCTCGTTGCTTCTTAGAACTCCAAGAAATTGGTGTAGTTCCAAGGAATAACAGATAAGCAGAAGTAGATTTCCTGTCATCCAAACTACCAGCCCAATCAGCATCCGAGAAACAAGTTAACATGCTGCTGGATGTTTTGCTAATAGTAACTCCATGGAAGATTGTGTTCTTCAAATATCGCAGCAATCTTTTTGTTGCTGTCCAATGAATCTGCGTGGGATGATGCATGAACTGGGAGAGTTTATTGACAGCAAAACTAATATCAGGTCTTGTAAGAGACAAATATTGCAAGGCACCAATAACTTGACAAAATTCTGTGGAGTCAACAGAGGAAGAACCATCATCCAATTGTAAAGCAACTGATGTTGAGAGAGGTGTGGTGACATCTCTAGCACCAGCCATATTGGTCTTGGCAAGTAAGTCTCGAATATACTTGTGTTGAGTTAGAAACAAGCCAGCTGCAGTAGGAATAACCTCAACACCAAGAAAAAAATGCAGTAACCCCAAGTCTTTGATAGAAAATTTTTGACCAAGATGATCAATAATACTTGCAACAAAAACTGAATTATTGCCTGTGATAATTAAGTCGTCAACATACACTAGGCAATACGCAAGAGTGGAACCATTATGAAACACAAAAAGAGATGAATCTGATTTGGAATTAAGGAAGCCAAACTCGGTCAATGCATGCTTAAGAGCAGTGTACCAAGCACGTGGTGCTTGCTTTAGACCATAAATGGCCTTGGTTAGGCAACAAACATAATCAGGATGGTCAGGATTTCTGAAGCCTGGGGGTTGCTTCATATATACTGATTCGGTGAGATGCCCATGAAGAAATGCATTATTAACATCCAATTGCCTCAAGGACCAACCCTGCATCACAGCAATAGCCAAGACAGTGCGTATGGTAACCGGCTTAACAACAGGGCTAAATGTTTCTTTGTAATCCAGTCCGGGTCGCTGATTGAACCCTTTGGCCACAAGTCTGGCTTTGAACCGATCAACAGACCCATTAGCATGCCTTTTCACCCGAAACACCCATTTACAGCCCACAATATTACAATCAGAAGGAGGGGATACCAATTGCCAAGTATTATGACGCATTAAAGCAGTTAATTCAGAAGACATGGCCTCACGCCATCTAGGATCAGCGAGTGCAGCAGTGATACTCGAGGGTTCCAAAGAAGATGGAAGGGGATGTTTGGTAACAAGGAAGGTTTTTTTGGGTTTATAAATTTCATTCATAGACCTAGTAGTCATGCTATGAACACGCACCGCAGCAGATTCAGAGATAGTAGAAACAGGTAATTCCATGGAAGTAGTTGGATCTAAAAGCTGGGGAGAAGATGGAATACTTACCTGGAGAGGAGACGGTGCAGAGGGCGACCCATGCTCAGACAAAGGCAAGACTTCAGTACCCACATCCAGAGAAGTGCTGGGTCTAGGTGAATCAAAAGGTAGCTGTGGTAATGAGATAAGCACAGAAGAATTTTGCCCAGCAGATAGAGAAGAAGGGACACTGTTATGACTGGTCTGTTGAAAAGGAAATGTTGCTTCATGAAATATGACATGTCGTGAGGTGATTATTTTTTTGGTAGAGGGTTCAAAGCACAGATATGCATTTTGGGATAAGCTATAACCCATGAATGTGCATGGTTTTGATTTCGACTCAAGTTTGTGTTTATTGTATGGTCGGGTTAATGGATAACAGAGACAACCAAATTGTTTGAGCTTGAGATAGTTGGGTCTTTGATTGAATAATTTTTCAAACGGGGATTTATTATTCAAGGTGGCAGTGGGCATGCGATTGATAAGGTAGGCAGCAGTTTGAAATGCATAAGGCCAATAAGAGAGAGGCATGTGAGCATCGGTGAGCAAGGTAAGACCAGTTTCAACTAGGTGGCGATGTCGTCTTTCAGACATACCATTTTGTTGGGGAGTGTGAGGAGCAGTAGTGTAGTGACTAATGCCATGAACAGAGAGATAAGTTTTAAGAGCAACATATTCCCCACCATTATCTGAATAAAGACTTTTTATTTTTGTGTTGAAACGATTTTCCACAAGATTGCGAAATTGTGGAAAAATAGTTTGAACATTTGATTTTTGAGTCATGGGATAAAGCCATATATATTTGGTATAATGGTCAATAAAAATAACATAATATTTAAATCCATTAATTCCAGAATCATGAGATGGACCCCAAACATCCGTATAAATCAATTCAAGTGGAATAGTGCTGGTAAGACCATGAATACTAAATGTTTGACGATGAGCTTTGTTTTGAGAGCATGAAGTACACATGGAGGAATGGCCTTTTTTATTGATGGGTAAAGAAAAAGCATGAATGAGATGATTAACCAATTTGGATGATGGATGACCAAGACGTTTGTGCCATCCATCAGATGTAGTACGTTCATGAATATAGGCAGTAATATTTTTCTGGATGGGTGGCGGGTGCTCCGGAAATGGGTACACTCCATCTTCACATTTGCCTTTGAGCAGGATCGCCCCCGTGATCCGATCCTTCACCAAAAAATAAGTAGGGTGAAATTCAATGTAAACATTGTTATGTTTGGTAAAATGATGAACGGAGATAAGATTTTTATGAATGGTTGGAACACAAAGAGTGTCACGTAAATGAAAAACATGATTGGATGATTTAAGAGACAATGACCCAGTATGAGAGACAGGCAAACCTGATCCATCTCCAATTACCACTTCATCAGTACCATCATATTCAGAATTAATCTTCAGATTGGAGAGATCAGTGGTCATATTATGAGATGCTGCTGAGTCCACTAGCCATTTATGATTTTTGCGGTGAGAAGAGGCTGCACAATTTGCAGAGAAATCAGAAGTAGACATTTTTGGGCATTGTTTTGCTGTATGACCTGGTTGATCACACCATTGACATTTTGGTTTAAATCTCCTGTGACCCGAATTAAATGACCCATTTCGGTAAGAACCACTTTGTCCACGTGGAGATTGAAAAGCAACCGGGGGACGCCATTTGGACTGTCTAGAATTAAAAGAGGATTGAGGACTCCAGCGATTAGAATAATTTGCGGTGGGAACAAACGAAGTTGCAGATTGTTGCTCTAGCCGCCGAAGGTAATTTTCATGACTGACAAGAAGATCATGAATTTCTTCAAATTTCAGAGACGTCTCACGGGCACGAATGGGTGCAACAATTTCTCTAAACTCAATACCCAATCCATTGAGTATGTATAGAGTTAAATCATCATCTGAAACTGGATGATCGATGATTGCTAGTTCATCAGCAATTACTTTAATTCCTTGAAGGAATTCAGAAACTGAACGAGACCCACGATTGCTCAAGGTCAGGTCTTCTTTGAGCTGCATCACACGTGTTCTGGATTTGCCTGCATATAAGCGGATAAGTGCTGTCCAAGCCTCATGAGATGTTTTGTAGGCAGAGAGAAGGGGGGTAATGGTGGTGGAGGTGGAGGCGAGGATGGCATGTAGGATGAGCTTGTCTTGGCGAATCCAGTGGGAATTCGCAGCTTTGGATGCAGTAAGGTTCAGCACATCAATGACAGGACACTTGTGTGTACCCATTACAAAATCAATAAGATCGTAGCCAATGAGCAATGCTTCAAATTGAGCTCGCCACTGTGGAAAAGTAGAGGGGATGAGTTTTTCATTGATGGTTGTGGCAGCATTGATTGTGATGATGGGTGAGTGTGTAGAGTCGATGGTAGATGTGGTGATGGTTGCCATTTGCAGTAAGCAAATAAAGAAGAATAGCAGGAAGGATGATACTCGTTAGAGATTTTCAGGCTCTGATACCATATAGGAACTTATACTGCAGTATTATGTAATGCAACGCACACTTTCTATTCATTTGCTATAGCATTTATACAATATTGAGAGCTTGACTTTTGAACTCAAATGTGTGTAACGGAAGGATATTTACAATCAGAATTAATAACAATCTTTCAAATGGATCCTATAATTATGAAAAGCACAAAAGCTGGCATAACTCATGGTAACAGCTGCGTTTGAATTTGTTGTGATTTGATTTCATCAGATTCCTTGATAGCAGCTTGGTACTTAGATTGCATGCGAGATACCCATGTGATCCAATTTTCTTGGGGGCGTGTCCAAGATATGGACGAGACCTTCAGTGGAAAGTTATTGCGTTGCGATGTTTCTGGTGGTAGTGGAGAGATAGAGTCTGAAGGAAGGTCAGGTTCCTCCATGGAGGTTGCGGTAGGTTTCAAGAAATAGGCTGTTCTTAAAGCTGGTTTGGTATATCACCAAAAGGTGAAACCATGACATCTTTCCTTTCTTCCAAGATTGTGTTACTTGAGGATGGTTCAGCCATTTTTAGTACTTGATTCGAAATTTTTTTGAGTTGGGTTCTAATGAGAGAGGAGGGTTTTTGACATTTGCTGTGGTGAAGACGGAAGAGAGGAGAGAAATGTAATTCCCCTGTTTGTGGGCTTATAGAGACCATGAGAGGTTGTCGTTGCCAGAGATGAACAGAGGGCGAAGGAAGTTCTTTCTTGGTTTGTAGCGCTTTTTCCAAAAAGCTGACACAATTTAAAATAAAAAGAGGAGAGAGGGAAAGTAATAAAAGGAAAATAAATAAAAAAGTTCAAAATTAAAAAAAAAAAAGAAAAAGAAAAAGAAATAGGAGCATGTATCCATAAAGATAATCAAGGTTTTAAAGGTTTTTTTATATAAAAAAATCCCCCTTCCTAACATGCATAGAATAATTACTATCTACCTTTTCTGAATTAAATGTACAAATTAGTCCATCTAATTTTTCAAAATAAATTAAATAGTTTCTCTAATTCCAAAAATAAATTATTTAATCTTTTACTAGTGTTTACCAAGTTTAAATAATATTTCTTTGTTTCTAAAAATATATTATTTTCTCATCAATCTTTCCATATTATTTTTTTCCTTTGACAAGAAAAATTAGAAAAAGGATTAAATTATAAATAGGTTTAAGAAAATAAGGACTAATTAATTAATTTATAAAACTAAAGAAATTGTTTATTTCAGTTTACAAGGTGAGTATATAATAAAGAGAGAAAAGTGAGAAAAACTAACAGGGAAGGCTGTACTGCTCATGGTAGCCCCCCCCCCCCCACACACACACATATATGTATAATATCTCCTTAAAAAATTTATTTTGATTTGATGTACTATTTAAAAAACATATTTTATTTTATAAAATTATTCAAATATATATTTCAAGATCAAATTCATGATTGATATTATTTGTAAAATTTAAGAAAAAAAATAAAATTATATGATAAAATTAAAAAAATTGTATTAGATAATTTTTAAATATTATTAATATAGCTAATCTGACTTAACTCGCCAATATAGTAATCCATTGATTTTCTAGAATTTAAACTTTATTAAATTTCGTGTAGATCCGGATAAAAGTTTACTTAATCGATTAAATAATTCAATTTATGAACCGATCAATTTAATCAAAATTTAGATGAGAGCAGGTTTAATTTTTAAAAAACATATTAAAATAACATTCTTCAATATTTTTTTTAAAATACTGAACTATGCTATTCAGTATACAGTTTTATAATTATGCTTCTAAACAGTAAACGGCAATCATCATGTTTTTAACTTCTAAATAGTTTCAATGTATCTCACAAGTAAATTCTACTCCAAATGCTGTCTCCATTTCTTGTTATTTCAAAAAGGAATATATATATATATCTTGGTGAGTTTGTAAGACTTGGAGAAAAAATAGCTCACAATCCCTTTTAGTACTCCTAACCTTGGAGGAAATTTGTCGAGCAAATAGAAGTTCGGTGCTAGAAAAAAGCATGTCAAACAGCCCGTTTTGCAAATGAGGCAGTAGCCATGCAAAAGACATGGCAACTGTTGCTATAATTAGCAGAATTTTGACCTAGTCTTTCCCTTTTCCTAGCTCCATGGATTTTGAGATAGATGATGAACTAAAAACAAGCATGGTGGCAAAAACTTTCTTCTGTTTTTCTGACAAGACCAGACGTATTGTTTTCTTGTGCACCTAGGCTAAGCTTTTGAGATTGGTGCTATCTTTCTAAGAATTCCATTCACATTTTTATGCTGGTTGAAGAATTACAAGGGAGGGATGATGGGCTGCTTTAAATGTTGCTTGTCGGAGGAAAGAATAAGCAGAAAGTCACTGAAAAAAAGCATTAAGGAATACAATGATGCCAGAACTTTAGCCTCATTTGCCAACATCTCATTTAAGACAGGTAAACTGTTCTGTTCTCATGAGCAATCATTAAATTTCACGAAGCCAAGTATTGTCAATCATAATTTTGAAAGGTTGTAATTTGTCTGTCTCACAGCCTAGATCTGTTTGCTGTCAATCCATACATCTCATATCTGAAGAGCAATTGTGTCCCCTTTGGATGGTATTTTTATGTGCTTGTGCTCCTGATATAATCTATCCATGTTGTAAGAGTTCCGTTTTTTTTTTTTCTCAGGGAACGAAATTACGAACTGAATATGGCAAGCCAAGTTTCATGTTAATGTTGTTTTTCCTTGCCACCTTTCTGTGTTCTCATATTGTGGATTCATCAATGTTTCCATGATATGTTGCAATTGTCCTCTTCATTTCATCAGATTGTAATTGTCATTTCTTGAAGACATTCAAGGATGTCATAATTAATATTTTGGCATCAGCAAATCAGAAGATGTTGTTCAACTCTCCAAATTATAATTCAGAAGCCCATTTGGAACTGGATAATAGTGTCTAATTCAAACTGAACGTAATTTCTCCACAGATAGCAGCAGAAAAAGGTACATTGCAGAAGAAATCAGGCAAATCGGGAAGGGAAATATATCTGCTGATATTTTCACATTCCGCGATCTAAATACGGCAACAAAGAACTTCAACCATGAAAATCTGATCGGCGAGGGTGGTTTCGGAAGGGTGTACAAAGGGATTATACAGAAAACAAACCAAGTACCACTACTCTTGCAGTATTATTTTAGCGTTCTTTCATTGTTTTTACTTTGCAAGAGACTGAGAATGAGTTAAAAGTTCTCGTGTTATTGCTGTTTCAATTAGGTTGTTGCTGTTAAGCAACTAGACAGAAATGGATTTCAGGGAAACAGAGAATTTCTTGTAGAAGTTTTAATGCTGAGTCTGCTTCACCACCCTAACCTTGTCAGCTTGGTTGGATACTGTGCCGATGGTGACCAGAGGATTTTAGTGTATGAGTACATGATTAATGGCTCCCTTGAGGATCACCTTCTTGGTATGCATGAAGTAACTTCATTTGGATATTCTGCACTTTTGCATACAAGATAGATTTCATTGCATAAATGGTTGCAGGTTAAAGCAGATTCGATTCCTGTGGTGAAGCATTTCTGTCATTGTTAGAGAATACGTTCCTGTTTCTTGCTAGTTTTTTACTCTAATCAGCTGGATTTCTCTTTCAGAGCTGGCACCAGATAAAAAGCCATTGGATTGGAATACAAGGATGAAAATAGCTGAAGGGGCTGCAAGAGGGCTTGAATACTTGCATGAATCAGCAAATCCTCCAGTAATATACCGTGACTTCAAAGCATCAAACGTATTATTAGATGAGAATTTCAACCCTAAGCTCTCAGATTTCGGGCTGGCAAAGCTCGGACCGACCGGGGACAAGACACATGTATCCACCAGGGTGATGGGGACTTATGGCTATTGTGCTCCTGAATATGCTTTGACAGGACAACTGACAGCGAAATCCGATGTCTACAGCTTTGGAGTCGTGTTTTTGGAGCTAATCACCGGAAGACGAGTCATCGACAATTCAAGACCAAGTGAAGAGCAGAATCTAGTTTCTTGGGTACGTGTGTAGAATTCTTTTGATTCTCCATTAAATTCTTCCTCTGATGAAATTTTGTCGTCACGACACCAGATCATGTATTGGCATTACTTTCCATCCTAGTTTTTTTTCTGATCCTGAACTGTTCTATGTGATTTTCCAATACTCAATGACTAAAACATTTGACTGCTAGAACCTAGCAACCAAGGCCTTACCTTGACTTTGCATTTCTCTGTGCAGGCAACGCCATTATTCAAGGACAGAAGAAAGTTTACACTAATGGCAGACCCTTTGCTACAAGGCAACTACCCTTTAAAAGGTCTGTATCAAGCTCTTGCAGTTGCAGCTATGTGTCTCCAAGAGGAAGCTGTAGCAAATTGTCAACATTTTTTCTCAACCACCATCAACCACCCTCTCCTTTAACAACCACCATCAACCACTTCCAACCACCATTCAACCACCATCAACCACCCTCAACCACCCTCAACCAAGTTGCCAAGGCTCTCCTATAAATAGAGATAAAGAGAGAGCAATGTAATAAGTGTAGTGAAAGTGTGGTGAGTGCAACTGTGAGAGTGAAAAAATACAGATTTGAGAGAAACACCGAGTGTAAGAGTGAAACACCCGGTTAAGTGGGATTGTACTGGGTTGAGTTGAGTGTTTGTATCATTCCTCCAATAATATACAATCTGCTGCCTCCGTGGACGTACCCGATTTTGGGAAACCACGTAAATCTGTTGTTTGTGTTTTATTTGTGTTTGCTTTTGGTCCAGTATGCGCAACAATTGGTATCAGAGCATTAGGGAAGCTTGAACACTGAAAAAAACACCTTTTTCAGCTCTCTGTTCAAAGTTGCAGAATTTTCAAAGTTCTCAGATCTTGATTTTGACCACCTGTGGAGATTCCTCTCGTCGATACGAGTCCGGCGATATAAAGATCATCAAAATCGGAGTTGAAACAAGCCCTGTAGAGCTCGCCGAAGTTTCGCCGGAAATCTGCCGGAAAAACCAGACAGTGCCGGAAATCTCACCTGAGAAGACAGCCACGTCATCCGCCACGTGGCGCTGAGTCAACATCCACGTCATCAACAGAGGGTCCACATTGCCATGTCATCAGACACATCATCTAACAGTGACAGAATATTCTCTTGACAGAATAAGAATATTCCGTTGACAGTAAGAGAATATTCCGTGACAGAATATTCTTCATCAGAGACAGAATATTCCTTCCCTGAGTTAACTCGGTCAGATTGATTTTTTGGCCAACTCAGTGATGTTTTGACCGGTTTTAGGCCGAGTCAAGTTGGTTCCTAGCATTTTCAACCATTCCGGACGCAACCGTGGTGTCCGTTTTGTGAAACAGCACACCGAAGTTACTGTTTTGGCTCTTTTGAGCATAAAAGTGCATGTTTTAACAATTTCGGGAGCCTATTTGTAATCCAAAGACGTCCTAATGGCTGATATTCCAGAAGAAAAATTAGTGGGAAATGCTAGTATACCTCCACAATATATCCCGGTATCGAGTACCAAATTTGAGGTGGAGAAGTTTGATGGGAAGGGTAATTTTGGCATGTGGAAATGTGAAGTCATGGATATGCTTGTCCAAATGAATTTGGATTTCACTCTAGAAGATAAACCGGAGGATTTGGATGATAAAAGCTGGGAAAGGATAAATCGGTTAGCTTGCAGTTCCATCCGACTTTGTCTTGTAAAGGATCAGAAGTACGCCTTTTCAGAACAAAACTCTGCAAAGGAATTATGGCAAGCACTGGAGGACAAGTTTATGAAGAAGAGTATAGAGAATCGTCTCTACTTGAAGAAAAGGATCTTCCGCTTTCAGCACAAGAAAGGTACTTCTATGAATGAGCATCTGAATGATTTCAATAAAATGATTGCTGATTTGAAGAATTTAGATGTGGAAATTGATGATGAAGATAAAGCTCTACTGTTATTGAATTCACTGCCTGACACATATGAACATCTCGTCACCACTTTACTGTATGGTAAAGAAAAGATTAAATTCATTGATGTGTCTAATGCTTTGGTGAACAATGAGTACCGGAAGAAGGATCAGATTGTTCACAAAGAGTCAACGTCAGAAGCATTGACAGTTAGAGGCAGAACAAACCCTAGAAGATTTCGAGGGCGAGGGAGATCTCGCTCAAAATCCAGAGGAGAATCATCAAACAGACGATATCTTGCAAAGGATGAGTGTGCCTTTTGTCATAAAAAGGGGCACTGGAAGAAAGATTGTCCGATTAAGGGCAATAAGGAAAAAGATGAACCAACTGTGAACGTTGCACGAGATGAGGATGAACGAGACTCTGCATTCATGGTCTCATCACCAGAAAACCATTCTGGTGAATGGATTCTTGATTCTGCATGTTCCTATCACATGTGCCCTAACAAGCACTTATTCTCGAGACTCGAGGAGTTCGATGGAGGAGTTGTGTTGATGGGTAATGATGATGTTTGTGAGATCAAAGGGATTGGGACTATCCATCTGAAGATGCATAATGGGGTAGTCAAGGCACTGACAGAGGTACGATATGTACCTGACCTGAAGAAAAATCTCTTCTCACTTGGAGTCCTAGAATCCAATGGTTATAAGATTATCATGCATGGTGGAGTCCTGAGAGCAATCCGTGGTGCATTAGTTGTCTTAAGAGGCACGAGGAAAGGAAACTTATATTTCCTGGATGGATCTACTGTTACCGGTACAGCAGCTGTTTCCAAAAGCATAGAAGATGATGAAGCAGATAATTCCAGACTTTGGCACATGCGTTTAGGGCATGCTGGTGAAAAGGCTTTGCAAGGATTGGTCAAACAAGGTCTATTAAAAGGCGCCAAGACTGGAAAGCATGGGTTCTGTGAGCATTGTGTTCTTGGAAAACAGACAAGAGTCAAGTTTGGCACTGCGGTACACAATACAAAAGGGATTCTTGATTATGTTCACACAGACGTATGGGGACCTTCAAAGAATGAATCTCTTGGAGGTAATCGTTGGTTTGTTACTTTTATTGATGATTTCTCAAGACGAGTATGGGTGTACATGATGAAACACAAGGATGAGGTCCTTGATATCTTTCTGAAATGGAAGAAAATGGTGGAGACTCAAACGGGAAGGAGAGTTAAGACTCTTCGGTCAGATAATGGTGGTGAGTACACTTCAGATCCTTTCTTTCAAGTTTGCCAGGATGAAGGGATCAAACGACATTTTACTGTGCGTAAAACACCACAACAAAATGGAGTAGCAGAACGCATGAATCGCACATTGGTAGAGAAAGTCCGATGTATGCTATCACATTCAGGACTAAGCAAAGTGTTCTGGGGCGAGGCATTAAGCTATGCTCGTCATATTGTTAACCGGTTACCTTCAGCAGCATTAAATGGAAGAACCCCTTTAGAGGTATGGTCAGGCTCTCCTGCAAATGATTATGACTCTATGCGTATATTTGGTTGCTCAGCATATTATCATGTTACTGAGTCCAAGCTAGATCCTAGAGCCAAGAAAGCTATATTCTTGGGCTTTAGTGGAGGAGTAAAAGGTTACAGACTCTGGTGTTCTGAATCAAAGAAAGTGATTTTGAGTAGAGATGTCACTTTTGATGAGTCTGGCATGTTACAACAAGAGAAATCACAGGAGAAGGAAAAACAGTCTGGTGATGCACAACAGGTGGAGTTGGAGACTTCAGTCATTCCTATAAAGACTGTTCAGACAATCTCTACTGAAGGAGATTCAGATGAAAGTTCAGATGAAGAGGATGCAACAACTTCAGCAACCACACAACAAGAATCCATTGCAACGAGTAAACCGAAAAGAGTTATCAAGAAACCTGCTCGGTATTGTAACATGGTGGCTTATGCACTTCCGGTGATTGATGATGGAATCCCCTGCACCTACAAAGAGGCAGTACAGAGTGTAGAAAGTGCAAAATGGAAAGAGGCAATGGATGAAGAGATGAAATCTCTCCACAAGAATCAGACTTGGGATTTGGTACAACTCCCTAAAGAAAAGAAGACAATTGGTTGCAAGTGGGTATATGCTAAGAAGGAAGGTAATCCAGGAAAAGACAACATCCGTTTCAAAGCAAGATTGGTAGCAAAAGGCTATGCTCAGAAGGAGGGGATAGATTATAATGAGGTATTCTCCCCAGTTGTTAAGCATTCATCAATTCGTATTCTGCTAGCCTTGGTTGCACAGTTTGATTTGGAGTTAGCCCAACTTGATGTGAAAACTGCCTTCCTACATGGAGATTTGGAAGAGGAAATTTACATGTCTCAGCCAGATGGTTTCAAAGTCACTGGGAAAGAGAATTGGGCTTGTAAACTGAATAAGTCACTGTATGGATTGAAACAATCTCCTCGCCAGTGGTATAAGCGATTTGACAAGTTCATGATAGAACATGGATACACACGGAGTCAGTTTGATCATTGTGTATATTTTCGCAAACTTCTTGATGGTTCTTTCATCTATTTGCTCTTATATGTGGATGATATGTTGATTGCATCAAAGAGCAAAGTGGAGATTGATAGACTGAAAGCTCAACTGAGAACTGAGTTTGAAATGAAGGATCTTGGAGAAGCTAAGAAGATTCTTGGCATGGAGATTCAGAGAGACAGAAGAAAAGGCACAATCTGTTTGACACAGACCCAATACTTGAAGAAAATTCTAAAGAGATTTGGGGTAGATGGTAAGACCAAGCCTGTAAGTACACCTCTAGCTCCTCATTTTAAGCTAAGTGCTTCAATGTCTCCACGCACAGAGGAAGAGCGCAAGCATATGGTTCAAATTCCGTATGCAAATGCAGTTGGTGCATTAATGTATGCAATGGTTTGTACAAGACCAGATATTTCACATGCAGTCAGTATGGTGAGCAGGTATATGCATGATCCGGGAAAGGGTCATTGGCAGGCAGTTAAGTGGATTCTACGGTACATTCATGGCACAACTGATATTGGTTTGAAGTTTGAGAGGGATGATAGACTCAAACAAAATTTAGTTGGTTATGTGGATTCGGACTATGCTGGTGACTTAGACAAGCGTCGTTCCACAACAGGCTATGTGTTTACACTTGCTAAAGGGCCTGTAAGTTGGAGGTCAACTTTACAATCAACAGTAGCTTTGTCAACAACTGAGGCAGAGTACATGGCAGTAACAGAAGCTTTCAAGGAAGCTATATGGTTACATGGGTTGATTGAAGATTTGGGAATTGTTCAAGAGCACGTGAATGTCCATTGTGATAGTCAAAGTGCTATTTGTCTTGCAAAGAATCAGGTTCATCATTCCCGCACCAAGCACATCGATGTTCGATTTCATTTTGTTCGAGAAATTGTGGATGAAGGAGATATTCTGCTACAGAAGATTGGTACCGCAGATAATCCAGCTGACATGCTCACAAAATGTGTCTCAGGGATCAAGTTCCAACATTGTTTGGACTTGGTCAACATCTCTCGGTGTTGAGCACCTTCAGGGTGCAGCGCCATATGGCGCATTAGAGGCAGCATTGATTGATCACAAAGATTGGATGGAAAAATCTTGCCAAGGTGGAGATTTGTAGCAAATTGTCAACATTTTTTCTCAACCACCCTCTCCTTTAACAACCACCATCAACCACTTCCAACCACCATTCAACCACCATCAACCACCCTCAACCACCCTCAACCACCCTCAACCAAGTTGCCAAGGCTCTCCTATAAATAGAGATAAAGAGAGAGCAAAAGTGTAGTGAAATTGTGGTGAGAGCAAAGGGTGAAAGTGTGGTGAGTGCAACTGTGAGAGTGAGAAAATACAGATTTGAGAGAAACACCGAGTGTAAGAGTAAAACACCCGGTTAAGTGGGATTGTACTGGGTTGAGTTGAGTGTTTGTATCATTCCTTCAATAATATACAATCTGCTGCCTCCGTGGACGTACCCGATTTTGGGGAACCACGTAAATCTGTTGTTTGTGTTTTATTTGTGTTTGCTTTTGGTCCAGTATGCGCAACATCAAGATCATTATTTAACTCTCTTTTTTTCCAGTGAGTGCTAAGCCTGATGTAGGCCACAGGGCCACATTTTTATTTTTTTAAAAATTACAAAATTTCACACAAGAAAATCCCATACCAAAATACAATACTAATGATGAAATGAAATAAAGAGTCCTAAAACATGTCTCCGTGCAAAGAAGACTCCCAAACTGGATCAAACAATATTTCAAACGTAGAAAAAGAGCAACAAACTTAAAACTATGGATTATGAGCTTCCCCGGAACTGGTTTTCACACTTGTTAGACACTGCTCGCTTAAACCCAAATGCGCCATGAGAAGGCACACACGAGTGAGTAGCTCCCCACCACGTGTAAGTGCTTGAGCATGCTCTTTCCATCCACAATTAGATGCTGCATAAGCCAACATCTCCACCCATATTTGACTTATCATCCTCCACTTTTTTTCGTTGGTCCAATTATTCTCCAGAGATTGTAATTCCTTAGCGAGCTTGCAAGCATCATGTAGCATTGACACATTGTTTCCATTTTTTTTTATTTCATTCAAAAACTCTTCAGAACCCCAATGAGTAGGTGTTATTATTTCCGATCTCCAGCACCACGAGAATTCGGTGAGTTGAATGCCGGTTTGCTTGTACCTTGCCTGACCAATCCCTTTAGGCAGCATATTTGGAGGTTCACTTAGAAGATACAACATGTAATTAGATAAGGATCTGCTCATTTTGCAAAGTTGATTATTTGCATCAACTTTGTTATTGCGAATATCATCATGATAGCAAATATCAGTGGCAATGTGCCATAAAAGGAGGCTCCCATGAAAGTCTATTTCAACCACAGCCCAACGAAATTCTTCCAAGCATCCCATGCTTTTCAGTACCTGATCACCTCTTTCAGCCAATATCTCCTTCAAATCATTCATGCCAGGATCAGGTTGAGGCATTTCATGACTATATCTCGAACGTTTGTCTTTGAGGTATTCCCAAATTAATTCTTTTAATTCCTCACTGATAACCTCCCAACTTTGAATGTTATCCTTGCCTATCAACTTCAGAAAACAAACTTTGGCTGTTGGTTTACATGCCAACGAATTTATGACCATCGTCCGCAAAGCTGATCCGTTCTTGGTTATTTGAGCATCTGTTAAGTCGTGTCGAGCCATTTTTCTTTCCCACCTTTTGTTATTGTCAGAATAGATAGCTCGATAGACAAAATCGGCCCATGGCTTTTTTAGCAAGCTAAGCCGAAGCATAGCCCATTCAGATAAGAGAAGCATGATGAATCCATATATCTCAAGAACCACTCCTCCTCCCAGCAAGATGTATGAAATAATTACCTCGGTTCCTGTATAGGCACACTTGTTCGCGACCATCAACGAGAAGGCGACCAATGCAGAAGTAAAAGATAGGAAACTGATGGAGCGAAGAATTGTACGCGTTGAACAAACACTTGTCACCTTCGTAAAAAGCACATCGTACATAAATCCCAACTCGACTTCTATCACTTTGAAGGCTTCTGTGGCTTTCTTCTTGCTACTCAGGATACGATAGCTTGCCATATGGCTAGAATGGCTAAGCGCGAGATCTGCATAAAATATCTTGAACATTTGAAATAAAAAATGTGCTTCATGGAGATACACAGCCTCAGGTATTATGTTGTTAAATTCTAAACCTTTATTCAAGTCTTCCTCAGACATGTCAAAAAAGCCAACAGATCGAAATTTCTTGCCAAATTGGCTCTGGAAAGTATCCACTTCTTCATTTTCGATGTCCCTAAACTTCTTGGAGCTTGCTAGCCAGAGAACCAAAATCCTTTCTCCAAACTTGGTAATTCCAGCAACAAAGATGGGAATGGCTATATATATGAGTGGATCCTTACCCCATGATTTGAACAGGAAATAAGAAGCTGTAGAAGCTTGAGTTGCTAGCCGGAGAAGGTGTCTTAACCACAATTCGTTGTCTTCCAGTGCATAAGCAGTGATAGTGTCAGGGCCACCAAGGTGTACAAGGAGAATTGGTGCCCAAAATGCTGGAATATTGTTTGAAGTTGGATTGATACGATTTGTTCCCGAAACTCCTTGGCTACGGGAAACACTACCCAATGCATAAATTGTCACCGAATCCGCGGACAAGTATGCTATCCAGACAAGGCCTCCAAGCACGATTCCAGTGTAGTACTTCCGCCGATCTCCAATGACGATGAGCAAGATTTGGAGAAACAGACTTAACAAAATCAGTGAGCGAATCTCCCATTCATTCCACAATTCTTGAGCACGTTTGGACAAGTTGCTGATATCCATTTTCTTTCCTTTTGTTTTCCTTCAACACAAGGTGCTATGTAAATTAAAATTTCCAATAATGAAATCAGCTTTAGTTAAGATTCCAACCAAGCCAGAAACAATATTCAACTAAAGCAACAATGGACCGAGTACTAGCTAGTACTAATAACAGAAACAGTCACAAACTATTTAATAAACAAGATCATTACATTACTGCAAATTATGGAGCTTAACTAATTGACCATTTTCAACTTCTTGCAGACATAGTGGTTTTGGTTACTTCAGCTAATACAAAAATCACTAAATCAAAAGCATAAATATCATTGGAATTGATTTGTGCTTAGAGCTACTCTAATTAAATTAATTACACCCTAAAACTCATGTTAATTGGATGGGGAAAAAATAACAATCTACAAACACATGTATAACGTATGCAGTTCATGATTTTTCAAGCCAAGTCACTTCTAGAATAGCCAAAACAATACCTGGAGATTTTATGTGCAAGGGCAATGATGGGGACTGTGCTGCTTAGTTATAATTTTTCCGTCGACTTAGTTGGTTTTAGAAGTGCTGGTTCCACAAATACTTTACAATTACAAAGTTTTGATATATTCCTGTAGAACGATGATTACTTACAAGGTACAAAAGAGAGGAAATGTTCTTGTTCCTGAATAGGTACCTTTCCCTTGTCGCAAGGTAAAATTTTATTCTTCTGGCATCTACTTAGCCCGTGATTTTCATGGAAACACTTCCTGTTTTGGAAGAAAATTATTTGTACGTACGTATATAAAATGAGTGAAGAAGTTTATGGTGGAAGCTTTGAGAGAAAAAGAAGTTTCAATGGTACTAGGCAATGGATGATTTGTATCCCTAAGTGATATTATTCGGATAGTGGATTGCAGCTGCCCTTTTAATTTGCTCTGTTAGTCTCACGTTTCTTTCTGCTAGCATTTGGAAAAGAAGTAGGAGATGTTGGAGATAGGTGCGTGACAGAAATGGAATATATTTGTTTTGGTTACCAGAGAAAGACAAAATTCTTGAGAAAGAAATCTTGTGTTTTTCTATACTTTTAATATGAGAGGATAGACGGAGATGAGCATATACAATATTATGAAATTTTATTCTAAAATTGTTCTTATAAATTAAATTTTCAAAACCACAACTTATGTCCTTTACTTGTTAATAATGGCCATTTATTTTGTATGCATCATTCATGACCATTGGATTTGATT
Organism: Populus euphratica; assembly: GCF_000495115.2. Taxonomy (NCBI): domain Eukaryota; kingdom Viridiplantae; phylum Streptophyta; class Magnoliopsida; order Malpighiales; family Salicaceae; genus Populus; species Populus euphratica. Next base: position 711,437 of record NW_011499936.1, on the reverse strand, counting down.
TAACAAAAATAGTAAAAAGTATGAAATTCATAAAAATAAAAAAGAGAGGAGAATTTTTTTTTTGTTGTCGAGATTTTCAAAATTTTTGTTAATTAATATGAAATCATTGTTGAACTATTACCGAATAATTTAAGATTTTGATAATTATCTAAAATACTATAAAATTCTTGTCATGTTATGCACACGTAACGTGAGAGAGTTATTTTATGAAATTGAAGGGGGATTTTAAGTTTAATTATAAGGATATGATTATGGAGTCCAGGAATCATTACCGTGTATTATTTCAAACCTTTACGTGTTTTATAATTTGATCATAAATTTCTGATTTATTTAATAGAAGTTTTAATTTTTCATTAATTTTTAATATTTTTATTGTAATTAAATTCTCAATAAATTTAATTAAAACTTGAAAATTTTTAATTGAGTCCAATTTTGAATTTTACTGTTTAAATTAAATTTTCTTTATTAATAGGATTTTTATTAGTAAAAAATATGCTGTTAAATTTTTTAATTTTATATATTTTAATTCTTCTCAACTACTTTTTAATAATTCTCTGGATGTTTTGATGTTTTCTTTTCTTTTTTATTTATCAGTTTAGCAAATCTGATCATATCCGAAATGAAATGCAATGATAAAAGTCCTCAAAGCTCGACAGAGAAACACATGTGAGGCACACCCTCTTGCCATGACAGCGCTATCAGACCATGCTACTACGCCTTGGTGAGAACCAAAAGCGCGTGAAATGAATAAATAAAAGATATTACTTAAATATTCGTCTCTTTAATCATTTCTAATGCGCACTTTTTCCTTGTCTTCGTCTGCTCTCTTTTCTTTGTGTTCAAATCAGAGACAAGGAACGAAACACGAGTAGTATAGAATCCAAAAGGCATTACTGTATCCACAAGCAATTGTTACTTTGGTAGCTTTCCTAAAGAAGGCTTCCTCCTCAGTCGCTATCCAATACTTATCAGTGCCAAGTTCCCCACCTTGACGTAGTGGAATGATTTCATTCATTTGATGACAACTTCTGGACAAAGAAAATAACAAAAGTAGTTAAAGATAACAAAATATTAGATTCCTCCTTGTTGAGAATCTCTTTTCATTAGGCATGTTTTCATTCATGTGTGTTTATATAAATATACGCAGTGGCATCCACGTACATACACACAGCACGAAACGCAAACTAGAGGTAGAGCTATGTCGAAACCAATAGGTTCTGAATGGTCTGTAATGCTCATCAGTATACTTTTTCTTCTTAACTGTCTTCTTTTTTCGCAACCTTGCTCTGGGGCTTCATTTGCATTTGGTGATCAAATCGACGAAGTCGCACGTAATGGATCTCTTCCAGATCATGAAGGTACAAATAATTGTCTTTATGATTCATTCTAAGATGTATCACGACATGTTTAGTTTAATTACTAATCGATGTGGGATAGGGTGGAAGAAGGCCATTGATTTTCTCATGAAGAAATTGATTACACGACAGAAAAGCTATTCGAATATGTAGATTACTTTTCGTTTCTTTTTTTACACAGACCAATAAATTCTAACCCATCTACGTAGGTATATAATAAGGTCGATTGAGTATTTTTATATTAACATTAGAAGATCCTAGTGGGATTTAATAAGTTTTTTTCCTCTTTTTTGCAAACCCTCTGCAGTACGTGCTCTTCGACTCCTTTCCAAGAATTTGCTGTCCCAAGACACAACGCAGTTAACTCTCACGTATCCAATTTGTTCTACCGAACTGGATTTCGAGATCACGTGCTCCTGCCACAGCATAAGAAATCAATCGGTTTGTTCGGTCACTAGAATGTATGCACAAAACTTGATAAATTCAAACTCTTATTGTCATTAACAAAAACAAACAATATAAAAAGATATAAAAAGGAATGCATGAAACCTGTTTAAAACAATCCTTTCTATGTGAACCGCTTCAATTTCTTTGACAGAAAATTGCCAAGCAAAAACTTGGATGGATCTATTGACCCTTCAATAGGTAACTTTGCAAACTTGGAAGGACTGTAAGTATCACAACTCCACATATATTTCTCTTTTCAGTATCGAAACTGCTGTTTTATGTGTTAAAACAAACACCTACAGTTGTTGCCATTGATGAAATTGATGTTTGATCATATTGCCACACCAGTAATCTTTTCAATAATCAGCTTTCTGGTGAGATTCCTTCAACGCTGGGGTATTTGCAGCATCTCACGTATTTGTATGTTAAAGCTTTGATTCCTTGTTCTATATTTAGAAATGATGGCATGCATAGGCTATGCTTATTTCTAAATCATGGTACAATGACTGTGGTGAACATCAGGAACCTTGCAAGCAATTCGTTGACCGGTTCTATACCTCCAAGCCTGACAATGTTGCACAATCTGGAACATCTGTAAGTCTGTCATGATTGCTTCCAATTAACGGTATTGCAATTCCTTAGAACTCATGGTAGATAACCCTTCTAATGATGACTGAATTGATACACCACAGCATAGCAAGACAAAACAGCACCCGCCATCCAATTTGTCATATGCCATTAGATGATTGCCATCAAATTTAAAGGAAGAACGAATAATATTAAAGAGATAAACTTAGATGAACAGAATAAAGAATTAATTTTAGCACACGCCACTTGACTGTATATCTAACGGATTCGATGGTGTGATCTAAAGACAATTAATTAATAAATGAATCTAAATTGGAACGAGTTGTTGTGGTGAAAGTTTTTAATATTTATTCTTGTTTTGGCTTTGGTATAATATTTATTTAATTTGCTATAAATAACAAATTTTACCATTGTTTGAAAGTATTATAAACTTATTCCAAAGATTTTGTACACTATTTTAAACTTTTAATTAAAATAATTGAGAGTTTTGCTAATAAATAATTATGAGTTTAAATTTCACAAAAAATTAATTTTTTAAAAATAAAAATATTGTGTTGATGATGTGTTAAAGTTTCAATCCAAAACAAACAAGAGTCCATTAAAAAATAATATATAAAAATATTGGTGAAAACTAGCTTTATAGTTTAAAATTTTGAATTGAAACAATTGTTTTTTAGTAATATATAATCCTAAGACATTGCTCTTATAATGCAATCTTTTTCTACAATTACTTGTAGATTTTCAAAAAATAAAAATTTTATTAACTTTTTTAAACAATTCCACAAAGATCGGGAATATCTATCAAGTTTGCGAAACAGAGTATATAGCCTCCACATATACTGCATAAAGACCTTTCTACATTACACTTACGCTAATAATTTTGAATTGCTATTTTCTTAAAATTTCCATTAACCCCAAAGTTCAATAAAGTACTAACTGAAAGTTCTTATCTTCTGGGATGTGTCCGGTGATATCACCTGAACAGTTTTCTATCCAACAATGATCTTGATGGTCCCATCCCTCAGAATCTTACGGGTTTACAATCGCTTCGGATTTTTTAAGTCGAAGCTATATACACTCGATATTTTTTGGCTCTCTCTCTCTCTATATATATATATATATATTCATTTTGATATATGTGTTGAAAATCAGGAATCTTTCCAACAATCAGTTGACCGGGCCAATACCAGACAGCATACGATTCTGTCAAAACTTGATAAAGATGTACGTATTTCTTCTTACATATTAAAACAGTCTTGCATCATATATATATATATATATTCATTCTGATATATGTGTTGAAAATCAGGGATCTTTCCAACAATCAATTGACCGGGCCAATACCAGACAGCATACGATTCTGTGGAAAGTTGATAGGGATGTAAGTATTTCTTCTTACAGATTAAAACAGTCTTGCATCTATATATGGACAGCTTAATTCTTAACCAGATACATGTACATCTTCCTGTCACAGCTATCTTCGCCTCAACTTCCTCAGCGGTACTATAAACGAAAATTTGGGGAACCTCTCTTCACTGATGTTTCTGTAAGGGAGTTCACAACCTGTTAGTTTTGGCTATAAGATCTTTCTATGTATTATTGCATGGTTTTTACTTTTTTTTGGCTTATATATGTATACAACTTTCGTTTTTCTTGCTAGTTTGTTAGCTTTATGGCACTAGCACCAATTAATAATAAGTCCTCGAATAATTACATTACTTGGATATGGTTCTATGAGATTGCATGGAATCATTCGGATTTTTCACTGCTTTTTCATTCTACATGATATTCGTGTCTTGATTGCTCTTATACATTATATATATCATTCTATTTGCAGGGATCTTTATAGTAACAAGTTGTCAGGCATTATTCCAAAAGAATTAGGAAAACTGTCTTTTCTCAGCTTTCTGTAAGAAAAATCTATTCACTGCTTCTTGAAGTCTCTTTCTCAAGAGTACTATAAATTTTTCTACTTATTTGTCTGTTTCTCTGGAGGGAAAAGGAACCTAGATGACAATGATCTTCATGGTGAACTTCCGAAGGAGCTTGGAAGCTTGACCAATCTTCGACAGCTGTAATTTTCTTGTTTTACTTTTGTCATTTTGATCATAGAGAATCCAACTTGCTTTAACTTCAGATGAGGTCCCATGTGAAAAATTCGGAACGATAGCCACCTAAGTAGTGCACTACCAATAACCTAGAACTTAAGCTTTCAAATGATGCCAATGTAAAGTTTATGTTGTTAAATTAAATTATAAAATATAATTTATATTATTTTTTAATATATTATTTGAAGTAAAAAATATACCCCTTAATTAAAAAAAATTTATATTGAAAACTTACATAGGTTTATATTATTAATTGTTTAATTTTTATGAAATAAATATAGATAATAAGATTCGATCTCCTGACCACTTAGTTATGAAAATTCTGATACTATATTAAAAAATCATTTTAATTTAATGATTTAAATTATTAAATGAGATTTCATAATATAATTTATATTATTTTTTAATAATATCCAAAGAGGCTATATTTAATAAGAAGCATTTTAGTTTTTATCTAACAGCCTTAATTCCTTGTAGATACTTGACAGCAAATAATTTTACTGGAGCAATTCCTACGACATATGCGAAACTTATCAATCTTGAAGAGTTGTGAGTTTCTTGCTTTTTTTTTTTTTTCTCTTGCAATTTAGTTTTACGCTATGATACAATTAAAGGAAGTATTTGGGTCAATGCAGTGCAGTGGGTGGAAACTATTTGTCTGGTCCAATACCTGATTATTTTGGAAAATGGGTGAAACTCACTAAACTGTAAGTCTTTGTTAATTTTTTTTCTTCTAAAAAACATAGTCAAGGTCAATGTTATAGTCTGTAGAGGATTTAATTAAATTTATCAACCAAAACAATTTGGTGCATTGAGCTGACTGTTTCATTGTGTACTTGCCAGGGTTCTGATAGGAAATAATTTTGAAGGGAATCTGTCAGCACAAACTTTTAGTCTGCCAAGTTTACAGAGATTGTATGTGCAATCATTTGATGCCAGCATAGTATTTAATTTTAATGTGAAGATAGACATGAAAGTGTTGTTTAATGATTCCAGGTGGGTCAGTGATGTGAGCAATCCAGGAATATCATTCCCTGAAGAAGTACCGGAACAAAAATCTCTATTTTCAGTGTGAGTGTTTTTCTTCAGATTTAGTATGGAATTAATCTGGGAAAATCTAGATTAATGCTCATGGATTTCATCATAAATCTTTAGGCGTTGAGGTTTTCCAAGTCCAAGAGCACTTCAATGACAAATATTTTATTTCATATGAGAGTAACATTGCGAAGATCTTTTCGACATTGCTTCCGTCCTCTCATTTTCTAACATTTAATTGTTTACAAATAGAGAGTCTCTTACTTCTTCTATTGTTTGTGCAGGATCCTGAGAAATTGCAAAATTAACGGCTCAATACCCAAAGACATTGGCAATTGGTCACAGTTAAAATATCTGTATGTTTACCCTTTTAGAAATTTCCAGTAGTCGTTCCATCGTAGGTAGTTTATTTTTCTATACTGTGTTGGATTAGTCTGCTCCAAAATGGTTTAACTTTTTCTTTTCATAAGTAATAAATTGCATTACAACACCATAAAGAGAGGCAAAAAAGAGTGACGATAACAAATTTGCAAATATATGGGCCAGCAGTTGTTTGAATCAAGAGCAAATGCATAACCAGAACACCATAGCAACAAAGGATACAGCTTCATGTCCATACTATACACTTTTCTGGAAGATCGAAGTCATGCCACACATTCACGCAAAACATGAGAGAAAAACACAGAAACCTATATATAAAGAAAATCTACATGCAATGATCGATGAAAAGCTCGTCAAATCTCTAAGACCTATTCGATGGCTTATTCATCCAGTTAACCATAACAGCCAAAATGGTTAAACTCCATCTATAAGCTCAACACTTACACGCATTGATCTCATTTGTTGTTTCTTTTTCCTTCAGCTGACTCTTTGATCTACATTCCCAATTGAGTCTATATGCTTCGAACTTTAACATCAATTTCGAGTTCTATTATAACTAATATTTGATGCGTTTTGCTTTGTCTCCCAGAGATTTGAGCTTCAACAACTTAAGTGGTAGCGTTCCAGAAACATTTCAGAGACTGAATAAGTTGTACGTGTTTAAGTTGTTTATAGATATATTGGAGAGCTGGGAAACCATTGTTGCTGATGGGTTGAAGTTTCCTGCTTAGATTTTTAACGAACAACACGCTCAGTGGGCTTCCTAACTGGACCAATAACTCGACAAGTGTCTATCCCACAGCGTAAGACACTAGATTGGCATCCGGTTAATCCAAGCTTTTCTTCAACTGTCCACATAATTTCTTTTTAATTACTCTATTACTGAAGTCGGAAATAGGATGTAATTATACCTTCTTTTGTCAGTGAAATAGTATAAAACTATTCTTAGGAATTTATCAAACAATTGGATTCATATTATTTTTTTGACACTCTTCAATAGATAAGGTATGGCGATTAAAAATTAAATTAGAGATACAAATTATCATTTTTTAGTGTGTTCTTCAGCTTTTTTTCTTAGCTCATTACATCCCTTGATTAAGCATACAACAAACCATAGTTAATGTATAACACTTGGCAGTTTAACAAGGTGACATTTGTTAAAAATATCTTAAAGTGCTAAATTGTGCTCATATCAACTTAATTTTAATTTTTTTGTCTTTTTATAATTATTTTAGGTTAGTTATGCCTCTCTAATATGTCTTTTTACTCGTTAAATCCCATAATTAAGGTGACAAGAAATCATGGTTAGTATAGAATAAGTGGCATGCTAAGAAGTTGACACATGTTAAAAAAATAATTTAGATGAATTATTAACTGAGGAAAAAATTTCAAATCAATTTTATGAATTGTTAACTTGCAGGGATCTTTCGTACAATAACTTCAACGTGACATGTGAAAATGCAACCTGCTTGGGATTGCAGAATGTAAGCATGTAAGAGATGGACCAAACTCCTATCCATTTTGTTTTCTTTTTGACAAATCTATTGACTTTCATAAATCACTACTGAATATTTCTCATTGATATTTATTTCCTTGGTTTATTTTCATGATCTTGGTGCTTTTCAGTCACCCGACTAGGTATGTGGTGCCATAATTTTCTGCAGTAAGAGTGATGTTCTTGAAGCATGTCTAACAAATTTCTGTTTTTTAACTCTTAGGTTTTTCATAGATGAGATGCGGGGGAAAAAATGTGGTCGAAGGCGTAAGTTCATTCTTTTTATTAGATAGAGAATTTCTCTCTTCTAATTATACCGGCTGAGTTTCTTATGGTAAATAATCATGTTTGTACTCAAAATAAGTTTTCTTGCAGATAATTCCTTGTTTATAAATAGTGGTGGTGAGGAAGTAGATGACGGAAAAAATAATTATCATAACGATACCTCATTATCAAGGTTTAATCTTAGTCCATCTGAGGATTGGGCTTATAGCTATGCTGGGGACTACCTCTGGGCAAAAGTCAATGCCAGCACTTTAGTAAGAAACTTGACGTGTGAAATCACTAGCTCTAAGGCAAACATTGATAACAATTTTCGCCTTGCTCCCGTCTCTCTAACGTATTATGGCCTCTGCTTGCGTAAAGGCAAGTACATTGTGACACTTTATTTTGCTGAAGCATTATATTCTAAGAGTGAAGATTACAGCACATCAGGAAAACGAGTGTTTGATATATATATTCAGGTAAATATTTCGCTTGTCCAGAAAACTAATTTACGTGCTAATGACACACTCTTAAGGAAGTCTTGGTTGCAGGGAATGATTGTAAAGAAAGATGTCAACATAAAGGAAATCCCTGGGAAAGAACATGAAGAAAGACGACTACAATTCGAGGTTAAAATAAATGATGGTTCGTTAGAGATCAAGTTCTTCTGGGCTGGCAAGGGGTCTCTATACAACCCACCTGGTCTCAATGGACCTCTCATATCAGCTGTTTCGATCACTCGTGGTAGGCACGAACTTCAATACTTTTCATTTTGTCTGCTAAAACCCAGGATTCTGCTGCTCACTTCACTATCTGTGTGAGAATAGTTTACTGCTTGGCTGACAACCATTGTTTTCTATATGTTCCCCAAGTTCCCAGAAAACTGCATGGTTGGGAAATTGCGTTGATTGCAGTCGGCTGTATTTTGTTTCTGCTGCTGTTGTTGGCCTTCATGTGGAGAATGGGCTGGATAGGAGACAGAGAATTGCGAGGTAAACACGAAGTGAAGGAAATCTATGAACATAATCTGTTCTCCGTCTGAATAATTCTTAAATAATTGTGGTTTGATCCACTTAACCCATGTGTTATTGCAACATATAGAAACCAAAGTGAAGATTGGAGAAAGAACTTTCACCCTTAAGCAGATCATTGATGCAACAAAAAAATTTAGTCCCAAGATGGAGCTTGGTAGAGGACGTTCTGGGATAGTATACAGGGTAAAACAAATCTCTTGTTCCTTAATTCTTTTTCTTTTAAGCAATAACTTTTATGTTCTTTAACCTTTCTTCACTTTGATTTGGCAATACTGCAGGCTCAATTGCCAGACCTGACTGTAGCAGTGAAGAAGCTAGTCGCTCAATCAAATGCAGTCGATGAAATAGCAACTGAAGTTTATTTCAAGAAGGCCAAGGAGTTGAAACACGACAACATTGTTAAATTGCTTTATATTTATTCAAGAAGGCGCCTACATTTACTCATCTACGAATTCATGGAAGTTGGCTCGCTCGGACAAGTTTTATTTGGTAATTTCCTTTATTTCTCAGTATCGATCCATTTTGGCATTTACAAATATTGCTAACCATATACGTAGCTTCTAATTTGGTAAATATGAACAGTAAATATACTAGAAAAGATAAAAATAAAGTGTTTATACACAACGTCATGGTCCATTAAGAAAAACTTTTGACACTTTCAAGTTAAAGAAGAATGTTTTTTTTTTTTTAATAAGTATTACACGTCCAGCTGATATACTGATTTAATGTAAAATTTTATGGTAATAGGAGAGTATTTAATAATATTTTATAGTTATTTTACAATACTTCATTAAAAAAAATAGATACAAGGAGCAGGTGAATATATTTATTATTTTTAATAAATCATGGATTTTATTATTTTATTTTATTTTGTTTGTTTGTTTTATTTTTCAAAGTCAATTAAAAAAATAACTAATAAAATGTCACATCTAAATGATTTTAGGATGGATGATATGTTAATTTTTAAAGTTTATATGGTTTTCCGTTCCTTTTATTTTCTCTATACAGCATTATCTTAACTTATATGGTGTATGGTCTATTTGGAATTGTGATAATAATAATGTTTTAAAATGATTTTTGCTTAGAAATATATGAAAATAATAATTTTTTATTTTTTAAATTATTTTTAATATTAACACACAAAAACAATTTAAAAAATAAAAAAAATTATTTTTAATAAAAAGTTTTTAAAATTTTTAAAAATGTAGCTTGCACCGGCCTGTATTTCAAGTGCTCTGAATCTTTAGAATTTTCAGTGAATAGTTTGATTTTTCAAGCATTACACTTACATATTAAACGTGATACTCGAGTTTAGTTCTAATCGAAGGACTAATTAAACCTTACGGTGATCCTTAGTCAACCATTTTTTCACAACCAGAACACGGCAGACTGCCGACTATTGACTTGGGGACTTGCAGGTACAAATTCCACAGTGCGAATTGATTGGCCGAAAAGATTTATAATCTGCAAGTATAATCTGCAAGGGAATAGCGTAGGGTTTGAGGTATCTTCATGAAAGGAATCCTCAAATAATACACAGAAACATAAAAGCCAATAATATTCTGCTTGATGCAAGTTGTAATCCGAAAATATCAGATTTTGGATTGGCAAAGCTTTACGAGGAGGAGGATCCACATGTTGCGGTTAGAGCAGCAGGAGGAGGAGGAGGAGGAGATCTGTAAGTAAAAATTGACTTGACCATTTTATATGGAAAAAAAATTGGTTCCAGTAGCAATCCATACATCTCACCAGAGTATTTTGAATATCTCCACGTAGTTACGATTTGTTATTATTTGATCTATCATTTCAATGCCTTTTCAGTTCATACATGTCACCAGAGTATGCAATCCGGAGAACCATGACAGCGAAAGCCGATGTCTACAGTTTTGGGATCCTTCTCCTTGAGATCGTTAGTGGGAGAAACAATACTGAGTACAGAGAAAAGGAAGAAACTGTTGTTCTGCTAGATACGGTGAGAGCTGGATCGATTATTGTTTTACTTAGTTAATGTTTCTTAGCTAAAATATGATCAGAAGGGATTAATTAACAATTTTTAGTATTTTTTGTACAGTAAAAGTGTATAGTTATGACATTCCTTTTGGGCAATTTTCTTACAAGTTCAAACAATTTCAGGCCGCTAATTTACGTGCGCGGGGAACGCTAGGAGATTTGATTGACTCAAGGGTGGGCCATAATTATGACGGGAACCAAACGAACATTGTTCTGAATTTGGCAATGATGTGCACCGAACAATCACCTTCTCTCAGGCCTACAATATCTCAAGTTGTGGCTGTACTTCAAGGCGAAAAAACCCTTAAGAATATTTCTGAAGAGATCGCTCCCTCAATCTCTCCTGCTTGAGCACCGGATGGTCAAATATATATAACTTGTGTGTTTTGCCATGTTTCCATATCTATTGATTCTTGATTCATTTCTTTTCTTTTTGTTGGTTTGTTTCCCTTGATCCTCCTTTTCATTTAAATCTTCCTAGTAAAGATTGAAGGAAAAACATGTACTGGTTCTTAAGAATTATGGCCCTGAAAATTGGAGACCTAGCTCGTTGATATTATGTAATATCTATATAGACCGGATGGTCAATATATATATATATAGTTTCATGTTTTCAATTATAATTACCACCATGTTTATGTTTTCCTTTAATCTTAGCAGAAGCAGTCTTAAATCAGTAGCTCTTAGTTTCCAGCTTACATCAATCAAGTCTCGAAACTAAACTTAAATCTTGGGAGACACTAGTAATTACATGAAGTGCTCTGCACGTGATTCACTTTTAAAAAAAATATTTAGATAAATAAATTATTAATTTAAAAGATTATTTGATAATATATCAAGTTTTAATAAAACAAATGTAAATTTTAATAATTAATTTTATAACAATGGTTATTTCTTCTGGCAATTCCACTGAATGATTTTTATATCATTTTGTTTTCTAATTTAAATCTGGTGTTAGATTGTATATACAATACATTCTTTTATACATATTTTTTAAAAGATTCTATATCAATTAGAAATAAATTATTTCCTAAAGTTTATTTTTTTTAGTTTGGAATCAATATGGAGGGATTTTTTCTCTCCATTATTATAAAAAAAAAAATAAGGGCGTGCTTATAAAGTGACATCTTGTGGTCCAAAGTGGAAGAAGGGCGTGCTTATTGTATCATGTGTGAAGACTGGTGGCTAGTTGTGAGGCACCCAAATAGTTTGTTTATTTTTTTTCTTTTCAGATTCTTTGTATTCTGTCTTATCTTTCAGCTCCACTTAATTGATGGGCTGCTTTATA
>NW_011499936.1:694277-696507 GCF_000495115.2 Populus euphratica | reverse complement strand
ATGATCGGGTGTCCAGAGTGTCCCAATTTTGTCATCCTTTAAGGCAATTAAAATTCTCCACTTAGCAGTTCAGCACATGTAATTGGGCAAACATGTGTGATTTCTTCTTCTTCAGCTCCGTCGACCACCATGATGACCATCAAATGCCTTCTCATCGAGAAATCTCTCTTTAATAATTCATCACTTCCATTTCTGATCTTAATCTCAACTATCGGACCGTACCATTGCATCCGGAACGATCAAATTAGCTGAAAACAAGTCTGAAATCATCCAAATCGCACTTTAGACGGCTAAGATTTGATCAAAACAATTCTGGCCTGATAAACGGCCCAGATTCAATCTCAGAACCGATTGCTTGTAGACTTTGCCACACAAAATCCTGTCCCTCGGCTCGGCTCGGCTCCAACTCAGCTTGGAACGGCTTCGAATATGCAAAATCTAACCTTACAGATGTGTCCGGAATGACCAAAAATGTTAGAAACGACACTGAGATCACCCGAATCGGACTTCGGATGGCTCAGATTTAAACAATCAAACTTTGAGATCCCTCTGTATGTATCATCCAATCACAGTCTCTTCAGTATATCATGTAATATGAATTAAATTCTTGTTCCATTGCTGATACAAGTCTTGTTCTCTTATTCCTGTGGGTGTTTTCAGGTTTTTGTGGTATAATATGTTATCAGGTCAAATCCCTAAAGAATTGGGCAACCTCTCTATTCTCGAAATAATGTATAGAAACTCGCTCGCTCGCTCTTCCATTCTGCTTGAATTTCCGTTTAACTTATTTAGTTTGGTTTGGTTCTTTATCTCTTATTTAATTAGGGCCTTGGGCTTCAATGAACTCACTGGTCAGCTTCCACCAGAACTTGGAAGATTGAGATCTCTATATCAGTTGTAAGTTTCAAGAAGAAGAAGAATAATATCATACCACCTTGTAAAACCACGGAAGATAGAAAGAGGAGAAATAAAATAGAAAAAGCGTGGATTACAATCCTTTTGATTTGTTGTTGTAGAGAGCTGGACTCCAACAATTTGAGTGGAGTACTGCCGGAAAATTACGCCAACTTTACTTCGGATCAATTGGATTTGTTGTAAGTGCAACTCATCATATTCTTTCAGCCAACAATCTGTTTAATTATTGTTCCAAGGAAAAGCAACTAACTATGGCTGCAGTAGCGTAGCTGGGAACCGTTTGACCGGTCAAATACCAAGGTTCATTGCGAATTGGACTGCACTCGGTTACCTGTAAGAGATTACTTGTACTTTCTGCCCTGTAAGAAATTACATGTACTTTCTGTAATCATACACGTGAAAGTAAGAATATCATTCAATAATTTGTGCTTTTCTGTACCGAACGCAGGTCCCTCGCCGGGAATGATTTTGAAGGAGAGCTGCCTCTTGAACTTCTTTTTAACATGTCAAATCTCGAATACTTGTAAGTGTTCTATAATTTAAACAGGGTTGAAATAAATGCATGTTTTTATTCTGGATGGTTTTTCTTCCAGGTATGTTAGTGACGTAAGAAGCTCGGTCGGTTTCCCTTTCCCAAAATATGCAAACATGACGGGAATAAGATCCCTGTGAGTTTTTCCTTCCTTTGCTTTTCTTTAAAGCTCACACTCCAAAATCACATAAATAATTATCAAAATATATTAATCCCCAAAACACATACCAAAATATATTCTTGAAATTTCATGTGAAATAGATACGATTTTATCATATGCAAATTATAAAAAAAAAATTAATTCTTTTTGTTTTTTAACATTCAAAAAACATAAAAGAAAATACCCACAAACCACACTCCCAACCACACATTCTAAGTTTCCAAATGTAACAAAAATTAAAATTGCTTACAATAATTTAAATACACATTTCGAAATCTACAAATTACAAAATAGACTCAGGAACAGTGCTGGAAGCGGCTGAGAAAAACCAGGAAACAGGGGGGTGATCTGGAATGGCATCTGTGGTCGATTTTCAGTGAGGCAGAGGTGGCTGAGTGAAGGAGAGAGAGCTGGGTCTCGGTTTAGCAGACATGGGGGCGGCTGAAAGAGCAGAGGGGTGGTTTTATCGGTGGTTCTGGAGGACCTGGTTCGGGTCTGTGGAGGATGTTCTGTGAAGGCCGGTGATGGGGCAGTTGGGTCAGCTGTCAGAGATCGGGAAAGGAAGATGAGGAAGTGCAGTGAGCGGCCTTTGTGGTTGTGGGGGGGGGGTGGGAGGTTGATGG
>NW_011499936.1:692437-694015 GCF_000495115.2 Populus euphratica | reverse complement strand
AACTGGAGGAGGGGAGCGGATTAGGATTAATTTTTGTGGTTTCTTAATTTATTGTTTTTCAAAATTGCCCCAATTGGGTGTTGAGTGACTCTTATTTATAAATAGAATATTGTTAGGTCTCAATTGTTCCTCAATTTCTTTTTCTTTTTTTTTCTTCTTCTTCTTCTTCTTTTTTTTGATTTTTTGATTTAAATATTTAAAAAAAAACAAGTAATATCACTCTAAAAAAAATCAATTATTTAAAGAATAACGCCTTAAAAATCAAACATATTCTTGTTTCAAACAAAGATTAAGAATATTTTGAGACAACATTAAAAATGTTAAAAACAATGTATATATATTAAGAATATATTTTTTGAGTTTTTGTTGTTTTTTTATTTTTTTGTTTGTTTTAAAAAAAAGTTTTAAGTAAAAAATTAGTCAGCAATAACATAAATTCAAATTAAATAATACACTTAGAATTGATGATTTTGACTATGTGTTAGGAAGTGTTGATGATTTTGATTATGTGTTTACAGAATCAACTATGCAATAATTGACCATAGCACAACTATATATCAAATATGAAAAAGCTAACGTTTGCTTTCATTTTATTGATCCTGCAGAGACTTGAGCTTTAACAGCTTAACTGGTGGAATACCAAATTCCATGAAAAAGCTGAAATTAAGTAAGATGTATGCAAAAGAGATTCCTTGAACTCGATGTCTTATAATAAGCTCGTTCTGCCACTCTGTTAAAAAGTACATGGGATGGTTTTCATAGTGGTTTGTTTTGTTTAGGTTTCTTACAGGAAATATGCTTAATGGCACAGTACCTTCCTGGGTTCCTCATACCATTGAAGACAAGGCGTATGTTATGGCTTTGTGCTCTTTGCTCAGATGGGTTGTTTTCCCTTTTGTAGATTTCCTCAATAAAATCTTGATATGTAAACAATAATGTTGCAGGGACTTGTCATATAATAATAATTTTGATGATGGTCCGAAGAAAGGAGAAGGAAAGCTGAACATGTAATAACGGCAACTTCATTTTCTTCTTCCTTTTTTTTCACTTGCAAGAATATTATTGTCTATGAAATCTAAATATTGTGTCAGTGTGCTTGGCCCTCCTATGAGCAAGTATCAGAACATCACCGGTCGAAATTCCCAACACTGCTTGCGTGTTGTTCCTACTTAAGCAGTCCACCAAACAGGTATGATTATCTTCCATATGGTGTAATTAATTTAGAACAAATGATCATGAGTTATTTCTTACCAATTTTGTTTGCTATTTCTAGGAATTCTATACGTGCTTTGATAAAAAAATGTCGGGGAAAACCAAATTGTAAGTTCAATTGAGAAACTCATATTTACATTCCTGAGTCGTTCATTTAAATTATTTATTGGTTTAACCTTAGGTTTGGAATGACATTGCTTTTGGAATGACATATGCAATGTTAGAAACTCTTCTGAAAATTGTCTGTAGAATTTAGCACAGGACAGATTTTCTGTACTGATTATCATTTTTTGCAGACGCTTCCTTATATATAAATTGTGGAGGAGCAGACAAAGTGGTTGATGGGAAAGAGGTTGAAGGAGACAG
>NW_011499936.1:688473-692215 GCF_000495115.2 Populus euphratica | reverse complement strand
GATCTAAAGGAAGTTACACTGTGAAACTTTACTTCGTTGAAACTTTTTACCAAAGAGATAAAGATTACTCGAATTTAGGGAAACGTGTTTTTGATGTATATATACAGGTAACCGCTATATTTTTCTGCAGCTCCTTTCAATAATTTCCACCATTCAACATCCATTTTTGATATAGGGGAAGAGAGCACTAAAAGACTTCACATAAAAGAAATGGCCAGGGGCACCAATAAGACATGGACTGCAAGTTTCACAGCATATGTAGGAGATGATCTTCTATTGACTATCGATTTTTTCTGGGCTGGCAAAGGATCTTTCCCGTTGCCAGATTTTTCCAATTTACCTGCTGCCCTGTCTCTGAATGGACCCCTTGTGGCAGCCATTTCCGTAACTCCAAGTAAAGAGTTGCATGTCTTTTATTTTTGTTGAGCAAAGATTTCTGCATGCACTTTTTTCTCTCAAAGTTCTGGTAAATTGATTTCACGTGTATACAGGCTGAATTGCCAAATGAGATAAAATTAGCAGTGAAGAAGATTTCTCCTCATTCAAAGCAACAAGGAAAAGATGAATTACAAAGGGAAATCTTCAACCTCAAATCTTTGTATCATGAGAATCTTGTTCAATTGTTGGATGGCTATTCTAATAAAGACTTGCATCTGCTAGTATATGATTATATGCATAAAGGCTCCCTTCACCATGCGTTGTTTGGTAATACTGCCATCCCAATTTTCATCATGCTCTTTCGGTCCTCAATTTTATCTTTATTTCCACCTAATGCGCATTGCCTTGTGAAATTCATATAATTGTTGAGAACTAAAACACAGGAGCAAATAGAATTCCGTCACTTAAATGTTTGTGAGAGCTTCTAATTGTATATTTATATCTTCTGTTAGTACAAGTATAGTGTCCTTGCAAATATCAATAAATTAATATCAATAATCTTGATTTGTAGAACCAAATTCCACGACAAAACTTGATTGGAGAGCTAGATTTGATATCTGTCTGGGAATAGCAAGAGGTTTGAGGTATTTACATGAAGAGAAAAGGTTCAAGATTGTTCATGGAAACATAAAACCTAGTAATATTATGCTTGATAACTCTCTTACGGCCAAGTTGTCTGACTTTGGATTGGCAACGCTTTGTGATGAGGAAGATCCATTTATGGCCATCAAAGCAAAAGGGTCGCGGTAAGTATTATGATCATTGATTGACAACTACTGGAATTCTTTTAAATAAGAGCTAACCAATAATTAATCTCTTATTGCAGAGTTTACATGGCACCTGAGTATTCAATGGGAAAAGCAATAACTGTTAAAGCTGATGTTTACAGTTTCGGAGTTGTCCTACTCGAAATAGTTAGCGGGAAAGTTAGTGCAGATTACACACCAAACCAAGAAGCTGAGTTTCTTCTGGATAAAGTAAGTGGATCTTGCATGATAAACTCTTTTATCTCTTCGTTTTCTTGATTAAAAAATAATCAATAATATTTACTTTTTATTATTTTATACTTATAATAATTTTATGTCTCTTAAGTTTAACATACACTTCTATTATCATTGTATGCTTATCTTAAACAATTATAGTTTTTTAAACATGCCTATTCTTAGCCTTTTTTTTATTCTCTTATGACTGTTGCTAGTAGCTAAACATCTTTTTTTAAAATTTAACTTTTAAATATTGATTTTATTTTAACTCACTATTTGTCAAACTAATTTTTTTTTATCGTGACTCCTTAATTATTTTTCATCTTTTTTTGTTAGAAAGAACTATCTCTTTTTTTATATATATAGGTGGTCTCTTTTGTATTATTTATTGTACAAAAAGTTATCAACTTACACTAAATCTCTCTCTTTTTTTATATGTTTTTCTCTTAATGTAAAATCTCAATTCTCTTGTTGAGCTTTGCTAGAGAGAACCATTTCTCTCTGTTTTTTAATTTTTTGGATATTATTTGATCATCCACGTGATCTTGAAATAATTTTTTTCTTATCATGAGTTGATTTATCATTGAAAAGGAATAATAAATTAAATATTTGGTAAATAATAAAGAGTTTTAAAATAAAGTGTTTTAAAATGATTGGATGGATGGCAAAAAATTATCTATCAAAAAAACAAAAGCTAATATTTAGAGCGGTATATATGATTGACCTATTTTAATACCAAGAAGAAATTTATAATACAAAAGGGTATTATTATTAGATAATTTGATATATGTGTTATATTTAACCCATGTGAAGTTTATATAATAATATAACAAGATACATAAATAAATAAAAGAAAATAAAATATAAAAAATATGGTTGATGGTTGGATGATTGAAATAATTTCTTAATTGTTTAGAGTTATTTAATTTTTTGATTTTTTTTATTAGAAAATAATAAGTAATATTTACTTGATTATTTCCTTAATGCGCGGAGCTAAGCTAATCTTGCTTTTCAATTCCAGGCTAGTGTTTTGTACGATAAAGGAAGGATCCTTGAATTGGTTGACAAGAAATTGGCATCCAGTTACGACAGAAAGCAGGCTCTGACTGTCTTGCTCTTAGCAATGAAGTGTGTTAATCTGTCTCCTCCTCTCAGGCCTAAAATGTCCGAAGTCGTCAGTGTACTTATAGGTGATGCTCCATCAGCAAATATTGTCCTTCCAGGGTGTTGGAAGTAGAACCACTTTCTTAGCCAATTGGTAACGTTAAGTTTGGTGATGAAAAACTTCTCCCTCTTTCATTGATGTGTGCGTGAGAGACTCCATATATGAGAAAATATGTGTGTTTGTTTTGCCTGCTATGATTTATTTGTGCTTTTATGGCTGCTGGTTTCGTGAATTGAATAAAATTATCATTAGATGTTACGGAAATGTATAGATTTTATTGATCAAAAGAAGGCAATATATATATATATATAAGGAATTGGCTAAGAAAAAATGGGAAGAATTAAAAAAGGACGCACGCTACAAACTCATTAGATTTATCATTAGGTCTGCTAATTTATTTCCTTATTACCTTGTAGAGAAATCGCTAATCAGAAAAGCTCATTTATAGGTGCCCCTTGTGGGCAGGTAGTTTGATGCCAGGGGATATTTAGAAAAAAAAAGTATTTATTTTTTTAGTTATTTATGTTTCTATTTAGTTTAAAACATTATTTTTTATATATTTTTATTATTTTTACTTGGTTTACAGGCTTGAGATTAGTAGTAGTAACACAGCACTAATACTAGCTATAGCAGTAACCAGTATAGAAAGTCAGTCAGTACTATGCTATTTCAAGGTTACAAGTACTAAAAACTTTTCTCACAATATCTTCCAAACAATTAGGGTTCTTGCTCTAGATCTTCTTTCTTCGTTGTAAAAGGAGCTGGTTCCGTAGTTTTAGAACTCGGCTGATCCCAAGTACTCCATCTCCATCATTGCATATTTTTATATACAAAGTAAAGAAGAAAAAGGCATTACCAGAAGAATTGTGTAAAATAAATAAATTTATTCCCATTCTCACTGCCACAAGACCCCGAGCCCATTATTCTTAATTTAAAGCAGCCTAGTCTAGGCAGGCTTTTGAGCCAGCAGGACAGATGCCGATTCTACCTTTGCCAACTTTCTATTTCTAACAGGATTGTCTCCATCAACATCTAAGGTTTGTCTTAGCAAGATCCGGCGAAGCCAGTGAAGACCTTAGGTATAGAAAGGGACAAAACAAAGTTGGTTAGCTTGAATTTCAGGAGAATACTAGAAAAGAAAATATTACGTAATAAG
>NW_011499936.1:616381-687009 GCF_000495115.2 Populus euphratica | reverse complement strand
ATAGCATCTCCAATCCAAAATGCTATTCTGAAAAGCTAAATTAATAAAATAACATTTTGAATAGTATAAATATAGCTTATTTCATCATATTTATTCCAATGAAAAAAAGCCATTTGAAAAGCCATTTATATTAAAGTGAAAAAAATAAGTGTTTTATTATTTTTTAATATTGTTTAATATTATTTTTTTTCCACATATCTAAATTTAATTGGTCTATTTTTTTAGTGGTCCTACTTTGTTGATTTTGGCTCTTTAAAGAGATATATAGAAATAGCATTTGTGGAAAAGAAAAGGCATTTTAGCATTTTGTTTGACTTCTCCATTGGAGTGTGCAAAACTAACAAAGAAAAGCGAAAATATTAATTTTTTATTTTTGGCTATCCATTTAACTTTTCTATTGGAGATGCTATTACCGTGAAACGACACGCGCTCACCCTCTCGCTCCTCTCCACGGCCATAACCGTCGTGGTAATCGATGCGGTGGTCCCCGGCCGATGGACCCCAAGAAGAGACCTGGGGAACGTGGCTCCCGGCTTATGGACCCCAAAAACATGTCCAAATTTCATTTAGTATTTTAATTTGGCTCTTTACAGAAGTGATCGTTTTCCTTTAATTTCTTATAGTGGGAGCTGTTCTAGATAGAAAGTTAGATTCAACAAACCATGTTGGCAGATTCGACGAACCATGTTGGCAAAGAAGAAGGAGAAGAAGAAGCAGAAGGAATATGCCTTGTATTTTTGTTACTGATAGTTTTCCATGCACTTGATTTTGCTAGGCGAATAGGAGTCATCTACAGGTTGAGATATGTTATTATCTTTTCCAGAGAAAAATGAATATCATTATTTTTTTCCGACAGTGTGTAGGTGTAGAATGATTGTAGTTATCGATTCGAAATCAGGAACTAACTTAAAAAATAGTTTAAATTATCAAATTAATTTGCGAGATATCCCCGTTAATTTAAGTTATTTTAGTTAAAATAATACTGTTTTGTTTTTGTTAAAGAAAATTCTTTAAATTTACCTAATTTAGTTTAATTGAATTAATAAAATCACTAAATATCTAGATGAATCAATTGGACTTCAATTAATCTCAGCTCGGGTAAACTTTTTTAGATTATAATTTTTTCTAGATCAATTACCCAGTTAGATTTAATAACTATGTTATAAGATTCATTATTTGTTTATTTAGTAATTTATGGAATCTAGTCATGATCATAGTTGTTATATATATATAAGAAGAATTTTTTTTATTTTTTATAAAATCTAATTTATACATGTTTTTTCAATGCATTTTAATTGTTCAAAAATTATAATAAATCAAAAAGTTTAGGTACATATGTAATAATATAAACTAAGAATTATGTGTATTAATAAATCAATCAAAAATTATTAATGACATCTAAAAATAAAGCTTGAGAAATCGATAGATAAATATATATCAAAATATTAAATCTTGAAAAATAAAATATTAAATTAATTGAATAAAAAAAAGAATGAATAACATCTAAGGCAATACATGTTAAGAATATCATCTAAAAATAAATATTTTTTATTTTTAAAAATATAGTTTATCTATATAAAAGATAAAAACAAAATCATAGATGAACTAAAAAAACCACTCTAAAAATTAAACATATAACAAAAAAATTAATATTTTTAAAACAAACCCCAAAACAAAATAAAAGAGAAAAGATTATGTCTAGTTTTTTGGTTTTTTAATCGGCAAATCATTTTATTTCCTTTCAATTGTATTCTACCAAGTTTTTGTCAGGTCATCAAAGTTTCAGGTTGACTAAAGGGTCAACTGATTTACTCCAAGTCAATTGCAGGTCTAGATTTTGAATAAAACAGATTCAGTCAAGGCTTCGGGTTACTTAGAAAAATTTAAAAAAAATATTTTATGTTTTACTATTTTATATGAAAAAAATTTAAAAATAATCTATGTGGATATAAGTTATACATGTTGTAAATAATTATATTTAAAATATTATTTCAAAAGATTTTTTTATCCCACGTTGAAAAGAAACTATTTTATTCTTCTAAGTTGAAATATTTAAACCAAAAAGATTTTTTATCTTATATTAAAAAAATATAAGTTTTTTTCCTTATGAACATAAAATATATATACTAAAGGATTTCAAATCTCATATTAAAAAAACAAAACATTCTTCTAATATTTATATAATGAACTTTGAACTGAGTTGGTAACTAACTGAAAATATATATAAAAATGATCTTTGGGTAGGAGGGAAAATATATTTGAAATAAAAAGTCTCTACCAGATTTTTATCGGGTAACTTGAGTTTTGAGTTGACTAAGCAGGTCAACTGGTTTATTCCAAGCTAATTACATACTAAATTTTAAATGAAACAAACTGATTAATGTTAATGAGTTCTGATAGAGCAGAGCCTAGGGCATATTAGCAGTAGAGTCCACTATTGCTAGGTTTTTTTATCTAGCAAGACCCAATGCTTTCAGCCGAGCATATAAAATATATGATGTAAATAAAAAATTTATTTAGAACTTCATCAATTTTAATATAATAATATTATAATTATAATTTTTCTAAATGATTTTATTTTAAAAAGTTCATTGAGGCATATATTAAAAATATGCACATATAAAAACTTTATGCTACTATTTAACTGTTTCTAGAGTATTAATAAAATTTGTTTAAATATATAAATTATTTAGTCTAATTTAAAACAATAAAAGATAACACACTAAAATTACCCAATTTTTTTTAAATAATATTACTAAATGAATTCTCCTTTCATATCCATTAAAGATAACATAATCCTTAAGTAGGATTATGCATATACTATTTTTGCTGCCATTGATATTGTGCAAGTATTTTTTAAATGTAAAAAAACTAAAATGTTTTAATAAAAACTTCCATCAATTTTTTTTATCGTATGAAAAAAATAGAAGAAAAAAATCGTAAGTATTGGTTCTACTGCAGCTTGTAACATTTTAGAGACTTAATAAGTTGTACGTGTTTCAGTTGAATAGCTTGCAAACTATTGTTGCTGATGGGTTGAAGTTTCCTGCTTAGATTTTTAACAAACACCAAGCTTAATGGGCTTCCAACATGGGCCAACAAGCTTAATGGGCTTCCTACCTGGACCAATAACTCGATGGCACATGTCTATCCTACAGCGTAAGACACTAGATTAACATCCAATTAATGCAAGCTTATCTGCAACTGTATACGTAATTTCTTTTTAATTACTCCTTTGCCTAGGTCGGAGATACGGTATAATTATACGTTCTTTTGTCAGTGAAATAGTATACAACTATTCTTGGGAATTTATCAAACAATTTAACCTTTTGGACACTCTTCAATAGAAAAGGTATGGCGATTTAAGGATACAAATTATCATGATTTAGTGTATTCTTCAGCTTTTTTTCTTAGTTCATTTGATTAAGCATCCAACAAACCATAGTTGATTAAGCACATGCATGCATGCATGCGTGCAGGTATGCATGAAAGCTTAGTCACTTATTTAATTTTTTAAAGATTTTTTAAGTTATGATGTTATACAAACATAGCCTAAAGGGTTAAGTATAGAAAATATGTATATTAAAAAAATCATGATTAATTAATAAAATATTATTAGAATCTTGTTTTAATTACAAAGTATATTTTCTCAATGTGAATTAAAATTGATAATATTTTAAAATAAAATAAAAATGAAGATAAATTTTAATATAAATTAAAATGAATAAATATTTCTAAATCGTTGGACTAATCTAAATATGATTTTAGCATTTAAAAAACATTATTTATGCACCAGTTAGTAACTATTTTCTAAATCGTTGGACTAATCTAAATATGATTTTAGCATTTAAAAAACATTATTTATGCACCACTTAGTAACTCATCAAATTAAAATAATTAATTCATGATTATAAAAAAATTAAAATACAATATATAGTGAAATTAATCTTAAACTTACACGTTATCAATTATTAAAAAATTATGAAAATTATTCAAATCTTCTGATTGAAGCAGCACACCACCTGATAATTGTCTCCATCCTTTGCCTGATCTGATTTTTCCAACCCGATACTGCCGTCCCCAAAAGTCCTTGCGACTGATTGAAACACACCTGCTCTATCCTTATAATATGCAACGTCTTCTTCTTCCCCACCACCATAGGTGTCCACGTCCTTGGCCAAATCAATCGTGTCTTGCTCAGCACCCTATCTTAACATGACATGTTTGATCATTGAGTTGCATAACAATAAAAACAATCCAGTGAGGACTGTGGGACAGCAGGAGTAGCAGGAACTTACAAAGAAATTTGGATTTATAATCTGTGAGCTTTCATACCGTATCTCAACATCAGGACCGCGGGACAGTAGTAGCAACATTGCTAAATAAAATGATCTCCTTTCCACCTTAAAAACCGTGTTCCTTGTGTCCCTTTTCAATTAGCCATAGGCTTAACGATGGTATAATAATCACGAAAATATGCCGTTCAAATATTATAATGTACACAATTTTATTCTAACTGTATATTGTTCTGTCTTAAAATATTTCACAGCCAAGGCTTTTCATGTGAGAATATCATAAATAATATATTCTGAATACAAAATGGTTGAGCTCTTATTACAAGCGCAGAAGGCTTTATTAATTTTTCTCTGCTTGACAATGCAAAAGATCGACATAATGGAAGCAAAAGATCGACATAATGGAAACAAAAGACGCTGCATTATTACTTCTCAATGTTCCCTTTCCGATAAATCTTAAAGATGCATTATTACTTCTCAGTGTTCACTTTCGGATTGGACTCAAGACGCTGTCAGCTTTTGGCCTTCATACTGATGCTTCAGCCTTTTCTAATGCCAAAGATAAACACAAGATGCTGAACGAAGACTTGACCATAAACCAAGGTTCAATTATAGAAGGCATGACCTTAATTACTTCCCACGGTTCACATGCCGTGGGTCCAATCATTGATGCTGAACACGGACAAAGATAAACAAAAGACTTGACCATAAATTTTAAAAATGCATTTTCACTTTTCCATGGGTTCAATCATATACATTATTATTTTCCTGACAACTTCACAAAATCAATTCATTTCATTATGGGTCAAATCATTTAGCAGAGCCATGGAAATTTTTTTAATATAAAATACTTGTAAAATCATATGTATCTAACATATAAAATAGAATTAAAAACTAATAATAAAATTGGTCAAATTTAATAAAAGTTGGTAAAATTAGTAAACTTAAATAGATTTTACAAGTTTGAAAAAAAGTAAAATTGTGCAATATGATAATTTATATCTTAATATTTTTATTGTTTTAAATTTATATCTTACAAAATTTATCAAATAAATAGAGATGATGGAATTCGAATTCATGATCACTCGGTCGATATTATATTAAAAAACCATTTCAATCCATTAGCTTAAACTATTAAATGAAATTTCAAGATATTATTTATATTATTTTTAACAAGATGATCGATTTATCCAAAAAATAAAGGAATCAATGTGAAAAAATATAAGTGTTTGGACTTTTCTACTATTTCTTTCACTTTTAGTTTAATTGAAGTAATGAATTTCTTGACTACTTTATGTGTTGTATAGAAGTAATAGTTAGCTTGTACCTATTTGATGAATAATCGATGACTACCAGAATAAATCTATGTTCGTTGCTCGTCTTGGGATTAATTGATCCTATAACATTTATTCTCTTACTATATATTTGACACTTATGGTATTTTTTGATATAATTTGTATTATAACTCATTTTTGGTTCACAAATATATATATATATATATATATATATATATATATATATATTCAAAAGAAATAAAAAAATAATAGCAGTGAAAAGATAATGTTTGAGCGCTTAAAATACAGTTAAAATTGGTGGAGAAGGCTTATAATATAAAAATTTAAATTTGACAGTATATTATTAACTGATGAGAATTCTATAAATAAAAAAAATTAATTTGAGAAAGAAAAATTCAATATAAAATATTTATAAATTTAATTAAATGTAATAAAATAGCACTTCCAAACTGTACCCAAGTGTAGCTTTGTGTAGTTAATATACAGAAGATAAATGAAGTAAAACCACCATTTATATAGGCACTTAGTGTAATAAAGGACTATTACTAAAATCAAGGACTATGTAGAGTGTGTGGAAGAAAATAAGGGCATTGTGCCTTGGCTCGTTTGTTTTTGTTTATATTTAGTGGTTTAGTTGGGGTATTTGAGTGGAGAAGAGCTTGTGTATAAGTGTGTTAATGTAGAGAGAGTGATGCCTTTTTTTCTCTGTGAGAGAAAGAGAGATGAAAATGAGGGGTCTGTCATGGTTTTAAATAATCTTAATGAAAGATTACTTGTTTAAATGATAGGTATGATCATTTCCTTAATAATTTTAAAAATGTTTAATTATTAAAAGTGATCATGAATTTTAGAGTTATTCAAGATAAAAATAAACAAAATTACAAGAATCAAACGAAATTTTTATATAAAAAACTATATAAATATCACTGTTTTTGATTATATTAAAAGCTAAATAGTTAAAAATAAGCTCACTGATTCATCAAGTAAATTTGATAATATTTTACTAAGAAAGTTAAAAGCTAAATAATAATCTTTAAGTTTTTTATAAATTGTAAGACATTATTAGAAATTTGTTTTAAATGGTTAAAAATATATTTGAGGATATATTAAAAATGAGATCCAATTATATTTAGTGTTCAAGCTTTATTTATAATTATTTTTTAATAAATATTTTTGAGATAAAATATTAACTTGAAAAAAAAAATAATAATAAAAGATAAATTGATATGAAAAAACTTGTTTTTGTTTTTTTTTTTTACCGTCCTTCCGATGAAGTGAAATGCAATTGCACTTACGAGAACAACACAGTTTGTCACGCCACCAGCCTGTAATTTCCTCATCGACTTCATCCAAGTCTCTTTTATTTTTGTGAGGGAATGCGTCCTCTCCAGAGCTCACTGGTTTGTATGCTAACGCCTTTTTTGGGTGGCAGAGATGACATGTGATGATGATAATTCGAAGCAATTATGCTGACCTCAACTAATGGATGACAATAAACTTTATGGTCGCATCCCTGACGTCACCAGGGGGAGCTTGCCTTCACTCTACTCTCTGTATGTGATCCAGGACCATTGTTATGCATGCTACTGCTGTTTATTTTGTTGCAGTCATTTGTCCAAAAATATTCTTTATTTTAAATATACTACAATTTTTAAAATAAAACTAACAAAAATAAGATATTCTTTGTAACTAGATTCAAGAATCCCTATAATTGATACATTTAGCTTCTGCCTCGGATGTTCGGTCTTTGGGCTGTAGTTATTTAGCTTCTGCTACATATATATATATACTTTGGGGATGCAATTATTGAGTCCCAGATGCGTGCTCGAAATTTTGGTGAGCATAGCTACTTGAGTTGTCAGCGTGCACAGTCAGAAGATATATATATATATTAACAAATCTAACATTTTGTTTTCCTAAAATCACATCTTTTAAAATATATTCCATTAAATAATTGTGTTTTCCTAAAATCACATCATTTTTTGTTTTATCCAGCGCTGGTTTCCATGTCGTAAGGAGTCTTGAATTGGGCCCTACTGGTTGGCCTAGATTTTTCACAGGTAGGGATCCCGGCTTTTAACTTTCAGAACAGCAGCCACTCCTTTACTGAATTCCAGATCAGCTCGGGGTCTTTTAACTTTCTGACAGGAGCATAAATGAAATCACCTAAGGATTCATTTAATATTCGACAAGCTGTCCACATGCTCACAGCTAAACGATACCGCGTCATTTAGCTTACCTAAGCATGCTGATGTCTTGCAAATTGTTCACCTCCATTGAAAAGGACATCTCAGTGATATGTCACTTCGTTTCCCAGCAATCAAGGAAATTCTAATTAGTTTTTCAGAGATTATTGTTAAGGGTGTTATATAATAAAAAAATAAAAATTACTATATACTTCCTTCTTTAATGTAAATTGTTTTGTTGCTTGTTTTTAAAATTTAAAACATTTGTTATGCTAAGAGATTGTCTACAGTGATATGTTTTAATTTTAAAACTAAACTAAGAGAATGGTCTCAAAAATAATCTCATGCCTAATATGATAAAAATGTACATTGAACTTGCAGAATTGTGAGCATCTGAAGGGCTTGGGCATGATCAAGATAATATAGATTGGAATGAATGTGGAAAATAGGTCTTCATAGAATTTATTCCACATTTATTTATTATATCAAAACATATCTTAAAACAAGTAAACAATCATTCACACACATTCATACTAGATATAGAAAATTCAAATGTTAATGAATAAATATTTATAAATAATCATTATAATTAAAAAAATAATATCAATGTTTTAAAATATTTACATTTATAATTAAAAACAATATTGTTCCTATAAGTGATTTTTCTAGTTAGATTATGATTGACTAGATAACTAAAATAGTATTTTGGAAGGGTATTGCTTAGGGAATTCCCAAGCTCACAAATCCAGATTATAGCATAATATAAAAATAATATTTTTTATATAGAAAATGAGTATTAATCGACTCGACTATCCTTAATGCAACATTCGAGGGAAAGCACAAAATTTAAAGTCTTACAATCCTTAGATCAATTTTGTATAAACAACCAAAAAATATAAGACATAATTAAAAGTAAACCTCATTCTTTGAGAAATGGTTCCATCAAAATTAAATTGCATGAATATGAAAAATTAAGTTTACTTTATGGGAAACATCCAAATAATAAAACCTAACAAATGATCTTCTTATCCTAGGTTGATTTATGAATAAAAAGACAATTTATAACAATATAACAAACCATAAATATAAAAATTACACATAAAAAAAGATGTGTATAATTGAGAATAATTAGGAGGCTTAACCTATTGGTTAGCCAACCTTTTCTATTTATATGTGTAGGGCAATATACAATAGTAATGGTGGGGATTACAACACAAGAGTATGAATACAATATTTTCTTTATAGGTACATTCTATAATATACCCCCTCAAGCAGAGGGTGGAGGATCGACCTGAAACTTGAATCGAAAAGCAGTAAACAGAGTAGTGGTTTAGTAAAAACATCAGCAAATAGATCGTGAAAGGGAATAAAACGAATCTGAATCTCTTTCTTCATAACCTTATCTCATACAAAATGATAGTCAACCTTAACATATTTAGTGCGGGCATGAAAAATATGATTTGTAGATAAGTAAGTAGCGCCTAGATTATCACACCAAATAGTAGGAGCAAAGTTATAAAGAATTTGCAGATATCTTAATAGATACTGAAGCCATATAACCTCAACAGTACCATCTACCAAGACTTTATACTCAACCTCGGTGAAAAAGTGAGCAACTGTGTATTATTTGCTTGATTTCTATAAAACTGATGTCTGACTAAAGAAGATAAGATAACCACTCATAGACTTATGTTTATCAACACTACCTGCAAAATCTGCATCTGTAAAGTCATGTAAAGCAAAAGAGGAACTATAAGAGATATGTAAGTCATAGGTGATTGTACCTCATAATAATACAGAATGTGTTTGGCACCCCACTAAAGCAAAAGAGGAACTATAAGCAAAAGAGATATGTAAGTCATGTAAAGCGAAAGAGGAACTATAAGAGATATGTAAGTCATAAGTGATTGTACCTCATAAATAATACAAAATGTGTTAGGCACCCTACTAAGAATCTGTAGGAGCATGCATGAACTGAGATACTTGGTCTCGTAAATGTGAGATATTGAAGGGCACTCATCATTTAACAAAACCGTGTAAGGTTAGAAAACAAAGGATCTGGTAGTATGGAGACCTTGGAAGTACAGATAAAAGTATCAACTAGTTTTGAAGAAGTCATACCCACTCCAATGAGGATGTTAATAATATACTTAACCTCAATACCCAAAAAATAGTGAACGATGCCTAAGTTATGAAATTTGAACTCTGAACTCAGTAACTGTATTAGGAATGTCATCAACATAAATTAGTAGATAGAAGATATTAGTATAAAAAAAAATAAGAATTGTCAACCTTTGAAGCATAAAAGTCAATAGAAATAAGAAAATTACTCAGATGAGTGTACCATGTCCATATGGCTTGTTTTATACCATATAAAGACTTATACAGCCAGCACATATAAGAGGGAAGAACAACGTCAACAAAACTTGAAGGTTGATTCATGTAGACCTTTTTGAAAAGAACACCATTGAGGAATGTGTTATGAATACCAACAACATTGATGAATCTTCCAATTATGTGAGACTATAGTGGAGAAGACTAATATGATTATCACTTGTTTAACAACTGGATTGAAAGTTTTAGAATAATTAATGTCTTTTTATTGAGTAAAGCCTTTAGTAATCAAACGTGTCTAATCGCTCAAAATTGTCATCCATACAGTGCTTTATCATATACACTTGTTAGTTACTAACAACATTCATTAAATGATGAAAATGAACCAAAGACTAGGTGTTATTAGAGCGTAAGGTTTGAATTTCATTGCGGATAGCATTATGTCATGCCTCATACCTGTCAGCATTAGAAAATACAAGGGGCTTATATACAAGAGAGGACATTACCTAACAGTATGGAGAAGCAAAGGTGGTTGCAGACACTATTAGAAGGCTAGTCTTCGGTATTTGAAGGTGAAGAACTATCAGATGCTGACGAGTAGCAAATCGAAGAGTAGAAGAATCTAAATTGGAAAGCTGCTGAAGAGGATAAGATGAGAGATCAACAAAGAGTTACAGACCTGTAAGAGAATATGTCGAATGACCGAAGCTCGTAGCAAAAGATGTAGGAGAACTTGTCGTAGAATCAGAGTTAGCTACAAGTGACATACTTGAAAATATAAAACTTTAAAGGAGGTGAACATGTTCCTACATAATGATCATTAGAGAAACATGTATATGGTAGCATAGGGGGAGGGCTGGGTGGTGTTGGTATAACGGTAGACAAGGGTGAGGAACGGTGGGGTTGTTTGGGTGGAGCTGAAAGGGTGGTAGATCTATTAGGTGTGGTGTATAGCGGGTCAATAGGAAGAAAATTTAGAGAGGTAATCAAGGTGGGAAAGTGTGTGTGTGTTGGTTGTTGGGTTATCTATTCAGATATTGCAAAAGGAAACACATCTTCATAAAAACAAATATGAAGGGAGACATGCATGTTAAGATGTTAAATCCAGATAATAATAACCAAGATGAGAGGAACTCTATCCTAAGAGCACATATGAAGATAAATGAAAATCCAACTTATGAGTATGATATGGATGCAAAAAGAAAAAACAAGAACATTTAAAAGTACATAGAAAATTATAATTAGGAGTATGATTAAACATACATTCAAAAAGAGACTAATTTGGAGGAAAATATTAGGTATATGATTGATGAGATATATTAAGAATTCAAATGTATAATTTTAAAATTATAATGGAGCACTACATTGACCTAAAAGTGTAAGACCAATTTCAACTATATGACGATGATGACGTTCAACACTGTTATTTTGCTCATGCATACGAGGATAGATTAACTTGTGATAAATACCAATGGTTTGAAAGAAACTATTTAGTTTATGATATTCACCACCCTAATTATTTTGAACAGATTTAATTTTGTAGGAAAATTGAAGTTCAACAAGCATTTAAAAACATTGGAATATGGAAAACACATTGGATTTTGCAACAAGAGGATACTACCAATATATTTTGTATGCTCATCGATAAAAATAACAAAGTAATAAAAACCATAAGAGGAAAACATAGGAGTAGAAACCCAAACATCACTAAATATTAAATCAAATGAGGCAATAGTTTTGTGATCTATAAATTGCAATGACAGATGTGAAGACTTGTCAAACGGACAAGCTTGTCATTGAGTAAGAAAACATCTAGAAGTACATATTATTTTATTTTTGAAAACTAACAAATTGCAAATAGATGAAGTAGGATAACCTAATCGACAATGCCATAGATCATCAATTACAAGGACCCAAGAAGACCAATAAACTTGAAGAATGATGGTAACAGAAGACTTAGAAAGAACATATAGACGATCATTGCTCTGATCGGAAAGGATCATTGCTTTTGGTGGTGAGATTCTTTACATAAAACATAAAGGAGTGAAATTAAAAATAAACATTATTATCATAATAAAATTTCAAAATAGATAGCAATAGTTTAGTAATATGAGGAACATAAAGAATGTTACATAATGTAAAGGTGCGTTTAAAAGAACGTAACATGGTATGCCCAATATGGGATATGAAAAGACCTTTACCATCACCAATAAGCAAATGATCATTACCAAGATAAGGTGTAGAATCAGTCAGATTCACAATGTTAGGCGTAACGTTTCTAGGACAAAGTCCAAGTGTTTCTTTAGTTAGCAATCTAGGAAAAAGTTAGTACAAGAGCTTTTCTTCATCACCGAAATGTTTTATTTGCCACACAAGTTTCATGTGTCTTTTACAGCTCATATTTGAAAACTCTAGAGTACCTTTTTATCCACTATAACTTTTCTATGAATGTTTGGATGAAAGTTTTGGATTGATAAGGTATCCAATGTTGTTTATCCAGCACACTAAACTCACTACTTCTATAGTGGTCTGAAATGGTGCAAGAAAAATTCCAAAGATTAGCTTAGAGAGTAATCTCTAGTAATACTATTTGGGATATTTGGTTGTTGAGGAACAAAACTATTTTTGAGGAAGGAACTATAAGCTTTTTTTATTATTTCTCCACCTTCTTTCATCGAGTTGCTATTTGAATGCATATTCTATATTTAAACTTCACTTATATAGGAAATGACCTCTTAGGATCTTTTAATGATATCAAATTATTGTGTAATAAAAAATCTTAGGTAATCTCTTAGTTTTTGTTGTAGTAGATTAATTTTTTTCTAAATTTTTTTTTTCTTATAATGTCGTTGTAGTAGATTAATTTTTTTCTAAATTTGGTTTTTTTTCTTATAATGTTCCTTCATTTTTCTTTGGCTATTGGCTTTATGGTCTTTTCAATAAATTCTTAATAATAATAATAATCTTGAGAGATATGAGTAATTACATGAAGTGTTCTGTATATGATTCACTTTTTATTTTATTTTTTTTGATAAATAAATTATTAATATAAAGATTATTTAATAATATATCAAATTTTAATTAAAAAAATGTAAATTTTAACAATTGATATAATAATAATAGTTATTTCTGCTAACAATTCCATTAAATGACTTTTGTATCAATTTGTTTTCTAATTTAAATCTTACATTTTGAAAATAATCTTTATTTTAATTTTTTATTATTATTACTACTGGTGTTAGATTGTATATACAATACATTCTTTATATATATAAAAAGTTTGCTTATCAATTAGAAATGAATTATTTCCTAAAGTTATTTTATTTAGTTTGGAATCAATATAGAGGGAATTTTTCATTAAATTTAATAACTTCTAAAATGAGAAATCACACCTCTTCTATATTGAAGAATAATATAAATTATATATTAGAATCCCACTTACCAACTTAAATTTTTATAAGTGGAGATGATTCTATAACATAGTATTAAAGCATTATCAATTAAAATATCATGAATTCTAATATCACCGTCTTTGTTCTCTTTTAAGATCAAAATTAATTAATAGAACAAAGTAATTTAAGCATGTAAAAGTATCATGCCCCCAAGATTTTTATTTGAGGAAGTGTATTACAGAATAATATAAATTATATTTTTAGATTTTAACTAATAGTTTAAATTTTTATAGTAGGATGGTTTTTTAAAAGTTTATCTTTGTTGACTTTATAGATTCATTATGGTTTTTTACTTTATTGATCTTCATTATCAAAAATTATATATGAATTTGTTTCATTAATTGTTATATATGTATAACAATTATGAAAGCATGGTCACTTAGTTAATTTTTAAAGATTATTTAATTTATGATGTTATAAAAATCATGTTTAATTAATAAAATATTATTAGAATATTGTGTTTTAATTACAAATTATATCAAGTAAAGTGAATAAAACTTTCTAACTCGTTGGACTATTAATCTAATTATGATTTTAAAAACATTATTTATGCACCACTTAGTAACTAATCAAATTCATGATAATAAAAAAATTAAAATACAATTGTGAAATTAATCTTAAACTTACATGTTATCAATTATTGAAAAATTATGAAAAATCAAGTGAAAATTATTCAAATCTTCTGATTGAATTACTAGCACACCAACTAATTTATTTTGCAATATTTGAATATCAATACATGATAATTAAAGTGAAATAAGATATTTTTTTTCTTTTGTATGCATGGTTTTATTATTTATTATAATTAATCCAAAACAAAAGTCCAAGTTAAAGAATTTTTTAAAATTAAAATAATTGTAAGCATGCACAAGGGCATGGAAAATAAAATAAAAAGTTTGATATTTGACTTATCCTCGTATAATACATATGGGTTATTTATATATTTAATGAGGTGCCAACAATATAGAGAAACTTGTAGTACAACAATTATTTTCTTTTTGTAACTCCCAACCCTTAAAAATCATGTCAAGGAATAAGAACTTCATAGAGAGAATCCAAATATAAGTTATTTATACATTTTAAACTATTAGTATTCTATTAATTTTAAATTTTACTAGTATTTGTTTTCCAGTAAAACATATTTTGAAATTGCATTAGAAAAATAAACTTGCAGTAACCATTAGTATTTGTTTCTGTACGAAAATAGCGCTTTTACCGTAGCAATGCTTTGGTGAAGACAAATATTGGAGAGTGAAGTGAAGGTGTATATCATCAATAATTATAATCTTTTTGACGTCGGCAGGTCATCACGTGATGGTTCGGTGAAATTTCGATTTATCTTGTCTGAAAATAAAACGTGTTTATTGCACGTTTTCCACATTGATGAAAGTACTTCTTAAAGGATAAAATGTTAGTCTATTCAAATTAAAGGAAAAGTAAAAGTGACGTGAAATTAATAGAGCGCTAATCTACGGAATGCTCTTTACCTGAACTTGATGTGGTTTTTTTAATTAAGAGTAATATTGGTATTCGGGTGAATTTATATACATTATAATTAATTTTATAAATAATAATTTTATAAATTTTTAATAATTATTATATAAATAATTAAGAATTCAAATTTAAAATTATAAAAAAATAAATTTTTAAATTTTAAATTTTTATCACTTAACCACCCTGACTAGATGTGGTTTTTATTTATTTATTTATTTACGTAGGGTGTCCGGGCCAGCTTGCGTACACCACGACTAATCCCCACGGCCCACTGAATATCCTGCAAACCCAGTAGGCATGTAAGGCACCGCAGAGGTGACAAACGTGCACACTAGGACTCGAACCCAGTAGGCATGTAAGGCACCACAGTGATTTTTATTATTACTTGACGATGAAAACAAAATATCATGCTGGATGAAAACAAAATATCATGCTGAATTACATGAACAAAGACTTGATCATA
The DNA here is from genome assembly GCF_000495115.2 of Populus euphratica. Taxonomy (NCBI): domain Eukaryota; kingdom Viridiplantae; phylum Streptophyta; class Magnoliopsida; order Malpighiales; family Salicaceae; genus Populus; species Populus euphratica. The sequence goes on along the minus strand of NW_011499936.1, from coordinate 671,490 downwards.
AATCTTAAAAATGCTTTATTACTTTCTCCTCAATGTTCAATGCGGTTCAATCATATACATTATTATTTTTATTTATTCAATTTCATGATGGGTCGAATCATTTAGCAGAGCCGTTGGATGTGCATAGAAAAGTTTTTGTATTTTAAAATGTATTTGTTTTTATATTTTAAAAATATTTTTTCATCAACTATTTTATTTATTCAGCTTATGAATGAATAATTTGAATAATTACCTTTCACTTCATAAATATTAGTTTATTTTTAATTAAAAAGCATCTGATTTTTAGGCAAAAATATCAGGAAAGGTAAAAGTGATGTGAAATTAATAGAGCGCTAATCTACGGAATGCTCTTTACCTGCACTTGATGTGGTTTTTTAGATTAATGTTGGTGCTAGGAGTAATTTATGTATATAATAATTAATTTTATGAGTTTTAAAAATTAATAATTATATAAGTTTTTGATAATTATTATATGAGCAATTAAAAATTCAAATTTAAAATTATAAAAAAATAAACTCCTTAATATTAAATTATTACTATTTAATGATCACCTAAATAATTGACTTACTGTGATTTTTATTATTACTAGACAATGAAAACAAAAGATCATGCTGAATTACATGAACAAAGACTTGACCATAAATCTTAAAGATGCTTTATTACTTCCTCCTCAATGTTCAGATACCATGGGTTCAATCATATACATTATTATTTTTATTCATTCAATTCCATGATGGGTCGAATCATTTAGCAGAGCCGTTGGATGGGCATAGAAAAGTTTTTTGTATTCTAAGATGTGTTTGTTTTTATATTTTTAAAATATTTTTTCATCAATCCATTTTATTCAGCTTATGAATGAACAATCTGAATAATTACCTTTCACTTCATAAATTTAGTTTGTTTTTAATTAAAAGCATCTGATTTTTAGGCAAAAAATATAGGGTTTTTCAATTCTTTTATAGCAAATATTTAAGACAAAACAACCAAAATTAATTATGTATCAATCTTGGTTCCAAAAATCAATGTAAAAAGAATGTATTGCAAGTTACTTTTCTCGGGTATTTTTGATATTTGGCCAGGGACAATTTGGTAATGAGAGGTAATTGATTCAAATTAATGAAATTTTGAACGATAAAACAAACGTCAAACAATATCTCTAAATAATTGACTTACTGTGATTTTTATTATTACTAGACAATGAAAACAAAAGATCATGCTGAATTACATGAACAAAGACTTGACCATAAATCTTAAAGATGCTTTATTACTTCCTCCTCAATGTTCAGATACCATGGGTTCAATCATATACATTATTATTTTTATTCATTCAATTCCATGATGGGTCGAATCATTTAGCAGAGCCGTTGGATGGGCATAGAAAAGTTTTTTGTATTCTAAGATGTGTTTGTTTTTATATTTTTAAAATATTTTTTCATCAATCCATTTTATTCAGCTTATGAATGAACAATCTGAATAATTACCTTTCACTTCATAAATTTAGTTTGTTTTTAATTAAAAGCATCTGATTTTTAGGCAAAAAATATAGGGTTTTTCAATTCTTTTATAGCAAATATTTAAGACAAAACAACCAAAATTAATTATGTATCAATCTTGGTTCCAAAAATCAATGTAAAAAGAATGTATTGCAAGTTACTTTTCTCGGGTATTTTGATATTTGGCCAGGGACAATTTGGTAATGAGAGGTAATTGATTCAAATTAATGAAATTTTGAACGATAAAACAAACGTCAAACAATATCTCTATAAAGAATGTATGTCTTAAGGGAAGCGCATTGCAAGCTGAAGTAGCAATGGCTAAGCTTTATCTCAAGCTCTTTCCTAAGCTTGTTTCCTCTCTTGCCGTACTTCTTCTTCTTTGTCAATATGGCTATGTAGTCTGTAAAGCAACAGGTTTCTCTAACAGCAGCCGGTTGCCTGATGGCGAAGGTACACATTTCAATTCCATGATGGGTCGAATCATTTAGCAGAGCCGTTGGATGGGCATAGAAAAGTTTTTTGTATTCTAAGATGTGTTTGTTTTTATATTTTTAAAATATTTTTTCATCAATCCATTTTATTCAGCTTATGAATGAACAATCTGAATAATTACCTTTCACTTCATAAATTTAGTTTGTTTTTAATTAAAAGCATCTGATTTTTAGGCAAAAAATATAGGGTTTTTCAATTCTTTTATAGCAAATATTTAAGACAAAACAACCAAAATTAATTATGTATCAATCTTGGTTCCAAAAATCAATGTAAAAAGAATGTATTGCAAGTTACTTTTCTCGGGTATTTTGATATTTGGCCAGGGACAATTTGGTAATGAGAGGTAATTGATTCAAATTAATGAAATTTTGAACGATAAAACAAACGTCAAACAATATCTCTATAAAGAATGTATGTCTTAAGGGAAGCGCATTGCAAGCTGAAGTAGCAATGGCTAAGCTTTATCTCAAGCTCTTTCCTAAGCTTGTTTCCTCTCTTGCCGTACTTCTTCTTCTTTGTCAATATGGCTATGTAGTCTGTAAAGCAACAGGTTTCTCTAACAGCAGCCGGTTGCCTGATGGCGAAGGTACACATGCACGATATACTTTTCCATCTACATATATATCCTTTTCCTCCTATATACAAAAGAAGGAAGAAAATTTGTTTATCTGTTAAATATGAGCTTTTCCTTCAATATCTTCTCCCTATCCAAGCTGATCCTCTTCTCTTTCAGATGACCCAATTAATAATAAGTTATGAACAAAAAGTGATTCAATATCTTCTCCCTATCCAAGCTGATCCTCTTCTCTTTCAGATGACCCAATTAATAATAAGTTATGAACAAAAAGGGATTTTTTTTTTTTTGTGGATTTCATGCATGTCGCATTGCATGCTAAAGTAATGGCTAAGCTTTATGTATTGCAAGTTACTTTTCTCGGGTATTTTGATATTTGGCCAGGGACAATTTGGTAATGAGAGGTAATTGATTCAGAGTTAATGAAATTTTGAACGGTAAAACAAACGTCAAACAATATCTTTATAAAGAATGTATGTCTTATGGGAAGTAGCAATGGCTAAGCTTTATCTCAAGCTCTTTCCTAAGCTTGTTTCCTCTCTTGCCGTACTTCTTCTTCTTTGTCAATATGGCTATGTAGTCTGTAAAGCAACAGGTTTCTCTAACAGCAGCCGGTTGCCTGATGGCGAAGGTACACATGCACGATATACTTTTCCATCTACATATATATCCTTTTCCTTCTATATACAAAAGAAGGAAGAACATTTGTTTATCTGTTAAATATGAGCTTTTCCTTCAATAACTTCTGATCCCTATCCAAGCAGATCCTCTTCTCTTTCAGATGACCCAATTAATAATAAGTTATGAACGAAGAGGGCTTTTTTTGTGTGGATTTCATGCATGTCGCATTGCAAACTATAGTAATGGCTAAGCTTTATCTTAATAAGCTCTTTCCTAAGCTTATTTCCTCTCTTGCCGTTCTTCTTCTTCTTTGTCAATTTGGCTATGTAGTCTGTAAAGCAACAAATTTATATGACATGCCTTAATTGCCTGAAGATGAAGGTACACACGATTTCATGCTTGTTGTTGACAGTTCAATTTGCATTAGTTCAATTTACATCATTAATGAGATTTTTAATAACAACCTAATTAATGCATACTACCTGTTTGAATTTTGCTAAAAAAAAATGATGTTTCATTGTTGAAAACGTTTGGCAGCAAGGGCTTTGGAAGAGTTGTTAACCACGTTACAGTGGGGTTTTCATCCAAACTCACTCTTGCCTTGTCCCTCTAATCCTGAATACATCAAATGCGATTGCACTGATGAGAAGAGCACAGTTTGTCATGTCACCCGCCTGTAAGTTCCTCATCAACTTCATCCAATTTCCTTTTATTTTTGCCAGGCAATACATCCTCTTTAAAACTCACTGGTTGCTATGGTTTCTATGTTAACGCCATTTTTGGGTGGTAGAACGCTCCCAGACCAGGACTTGACTGGACAAATAAATGCTTCAGCCTTGGCTAGTCTCGTTCACCTAAAAGCAATGTGAGTATCATATGACATGATGATAATAATTCGAAGTAATTATGCTGACTTCAATTCATTGATAACTATCCTATTACCATAACAGTGATTTGTCCAAGAATAAACTTCATGGTAGCATCCCTCTCACCTTGTGGAACTTGAGTTCACTCACCCGTCTGTAAGTGATCCAGTACCATATGTGATCATATACTACTACTACAGAAGTTTGGACAACAAAAGTGACTACTCGATCAACTATATTATTGAAGAATATAGTTACAGCCACTGTATTCATTCATCTGAAAATATATACTCGATCAACAAAAATTATTGAGAAAAGGATGCATAATAGTTGAATAACACGTCGTTTACAGATTAGAGTTTTTAATTTAAAATTTGAAAAACTTTAATTTTATCTTTATTCTTCCATTTTTTTTTTAATTTCATCTATAATTTTATCCTAACTCGGAATTTCATGCAATTTCACTAATATAAAACTTAATTGTCAGCTCTATATTTGTGTGACTTTTACAATTTAGTTCTTGTTTTTTCATTTGTTTAATTGTACAACTAGATGACCATCAAACTTTTAATTTTTTCTAATTTGGGCTCTAATTTCAAACTTTATAATCTTACACACTTTATAAGTTGATTCTTTACATTCATCTGAAAATATATACTCGATCAACAAAAATTATTGAGAAAAGGATGCATAATAGTTGAATAACACGTCGTTTAGGCTAAACTTTGCAGATTAGAGTTTTTAATTTAGAATTTAAAAAATTTTAATTTTATCTTTATTCTTCTAATTTTTTTTAATTTCATCTATAATTTTATCCTAACTCGGAATTTCATGCAATTTCACTAATATCAAATTTAATTGTCAACTCTATATTTGTGACTTTTATAATTTAGTTATTGTTTTTTCATTTGTTTAATTGGATAATTAGATAACCATCAAACTTTTAATTTTTTTTAATTTGGGCTCCAATTTCAAACCTTATAATCTTACACACTTTACAAGTTGATTCTTTATTTTTTTTATTTCTAATGGCTCATTAGACTTAAAAATTTATACCAATGAACGCCTGATTTGGTGTGCAATTATCGAGTTCCAGCTGCATATTCGAAATTTGGGAGTGCACAGATACTTGAGTTTAGTAGTACATAACATATGAGAAAGCTATTGTCTAGCTAGAAGCGTGGCCCTGCCGAGATGTTTTAAAAAAGGTTTTTTTTTCGTGAATAAAAGAATCGATATAAAAGTTCTGGTAGATAATTTAATGGTTAGAGAATTCTATAATGAAAGGAGTACAGAGAGTAAATAATTTCACTAAGCTACTGTTAGTCTTGAGTACGTACTGGTAATAAGGAAAAACGTGTTTGCTCATTTGATTAGTCTTTGAAAGATTCTAGATAAAGATATGATTAAATAATAGAAAAAAATAAAAATTATTTTCTATTTATTATATTTTAATATAAACTGTCACATAGCAACTAGAAAATCTTAATTAATATGCTAAAAGAATATCTAAAGTGACATGTTTTTATTTTAAAACTAAACTAAGAGAGTGGTTCTAGACCAAGACTTGAAAATGACCTAATCTCCACTTTGATGAATATTTATAATTAAAAATGATAAATTAATATTTATAATTAAAAAATAGTATTAATATCTTAAAACTTTTACATTTATAATTAAAAGATAACATTGATTGAAATGGTTACGAAGAACACTATTTATTTTTAACGGGCCTACGTGGTATTACAGCTCAAATTTACTTATTGGATCCAAAAAATATATCATAAAACAAGTAAATAATTATTCACACACATTCAAACTAGACTAGAAAATTCAAATGATAAATTAATATTTATAATTAAAAAATAATATTAACGTCTTAAAATATTTACATTTATAATTAAAAATAATATTGTCATTAAGGACGACTCCTATGCTTAGATTATGTTAGACTAGATAACTGTTTCACTAAATAATCGGAATAGTATATTGGAAGGGTATTGTCAAGGACACATAGAATCCAAATTATAACATTTTGTTTATAGAAATTAAATAGGCATATTGTGCATTAATCAATACTCGCCTATTGTTAAAGCAACATCGATCCCAGGAAAACCACACAATTAAAGTCGTACAATCCTTGGGTTGATTTTGTATAAACAACAAAAAAATTCAAGACATGATTAAAAGTAAATCCTGTTCTTGGAGAAATGATGCCATCAAAATTAAACTGTACATATGTTATAATCTTTTAATAAAAGGCGCGCCCCCGCGCGCGAGCATATATATATCCCAAATAATTTTATAATCTTTTAATATTTAATAGTAATATATGTAGATATGTTAAATTAAATACGAGTATAATTTTTTTATATTGTTTCATTAAAGAGGAAAAATATATTACAAGTATAATTTAGATGTGTGTTTGGAAAGGTAAAAAAATAAATAAAATATAAGTGGCCTCCCAAAAATACCAGCAAAGAAATCTGCAATGATTCATCATTTGATGTTTGTAATCTTTTGTTATATTTCCATTAATTTACGGTGAATGTCTTCCAACTTCCCATATGCATAGCGATCTCTCCGAAAACTTTCTTATTGGCTGTCTGCATAGTTATGTGCAAAGAGCAGCTTATTAGCTTTTGGATCACATACAGTAACTAATTTCAGTTCTTAGTATGTCTTCATCAAATTTATATTATTGGTTTTTATTTGAGTAATAATAAACTTATATGGTAATACATATGCATAGCGATCTCTCCACAAACTTCCTCAGTGGCTCCATACCTCCATCTTTGGGGAATTTGTCGTCTCTTGAATATCTGTAAGTATCATGCAATCATAGTCTCTTCAGCATGATATAGTTAATGTAAGTATCATCTTCAGTGTCAAATAAATTCTTTTTCCATTGCTGATGCAAGTTTTGTGCTCTTATTATTGTGGGTGTTTATATGTATTTTATTAATATTGACTTTTTTCAGAAACATTCCATGTCCAATTTTTAAAGATTCTAATTTTTTTCCTAATCAAGGATTTAGATTTCATGCTTCAAAACTAAATTTGTTATTTCTAATATAGTTAAAAGCAAACTATCCATCATCAATTTTTTTTTTTTAAATGGCACTAACCAAAAAGTTTGACTTGGGTATCGAAGAACATCCATTTTTATATAAATTATAGGAGAACATCTTGGATAGTTGGGTTTGATATTATACGATTGCTGTTCTTTTAAAGAATAATATATAATGGTAAGAAAAGAGCATACAATTTGTAACTTCTGTTATCAAGAGTTCTATAAAATTATAGTCTCAGTATGCATTTTCAGAATATACACACACACAAATCTAACATTAATTTTTGTTTTCTAAAATCACTTCTTTTAAATTATATTCCATTAAATAATAGTTAAGATCTCATTTTCATTCGGAGAATAAAGTGTTTAGGACTACGTAATTATATTATAATGGTGAAAATTTGAGTTAAGAACTCAAATTTGCTTCATTAAATTAAAGAAACTACTGAATAGACAACTGATAGATTATACTTATAGTTGTAATAGTTAAGATTTTTTAATAGAATTTTCGGGGAAACATTTTCAAGTAAAATTAGCTTTGTTAGAAATTAAAATAAGGGCAAGCCGCATGGGGTCTTGATACTTATAAATGTTCATGGCAAGGTGTTAATGGTATAGTTATTAAACTCGGATCAGATTTGTTGGTTGATCAAAAACCTGATTGACTTGATTGTTAAATTGATTTGAGTAAAATAAAAGATCAAAATGAGCAAAAAATCAGTAAAATCTACTTGAGATTTTTTTTTTAAAATATTTTTTTTTCTAATTAGAAACCCCTCTTTTTTATATATTTTTTAGTTAATCATTAACTATTTTCAAATATTAGTATATAAATACTAAAAGAATGTTTTATTTTTTTTATTGTGGGATTTGAAGTCTTTTAGTATATATACTATATATTTATATAAAAAAATTAAATCATGTTTTTTAATGTGGAATAAAAAATATTTTGAAATAATATTTAAAATTTTATTATTTATAATATGTATAACTTATATTCAAATTGATTGTTTTTAAAAAATTTCAAATATTTTTTTAATTTTTCCAGATTAATTGGGGTTGACCTGGGTCAACCCGTGTAACTCGAGACTCGGCTCCTTGGCTAGGTTAACCCCGGGTTGGGTCTTATAACTATGGTAAATGGTCACAAAAATTAACTTCTGAGTTCTGTTTGGTTCTTTTCTCTTATGTAATTAGGATTGTAGCCTTGTTTGGCTAATTGCTTAACTGTGTTAATGCTTGTTTGGATATCTGCATGGTTATGAGCAAAGAGCTGCTTAGCTTTAGGATCATATATAATAACTAATTTCAGTTCTTAGTTTGTCTTCATAAAAGTTATATTTTTGGTTCTTATTTGAGTAATAATGAACTTATTTGCATAGCCGTCTCTCGAGAAACTTCCTCACTGGCTCCATACCTTTATCTATGAGGAATTTGACGAAACTCAGACATCTGTACGTGTCATCCAATCACAGTTTCTTCAGTATCATATATTGTCAATTAAATTCTTTTTCCATTGCTGATGCAAGTTTTGTGCTCTTATTCTTGTGGGTATTTTCAGGAGTTTGTCAAGTAATATGTTATCAGGTCAAATCCCTAAAGAATTGGGCGACCTCTCTAATCTCCGATATATGTATAGAAACTCGCTCGCTTGCTCTTTCATTCTCCTTGAATTTCCTTTTAACTTATTGAGTTCGGTTTGGTTCATATCTCTTATTGAATTAGGTACTTGGACTTCAATGAACTCACTGGTCAGCTTCCACCAGAACTTGGAAGATTGAGATCTCTATATGTTTTGTAAGTTTCAAAAAGAAGAATAATATATCATACCACCTTGTAAAACCACGGAAGATAGTAAGAGGAGAAATAAAATAGAAAAAGGGTGGATTACAATCCTTTTGATTTGTTGTTGTAGAGAGCTGGGCTCCAACAATTTGAGTGGAGAACTGCAGGGAAATTACTCCAACTTTAGTTCGGATCAATTGGCGTGGTTGTAAGTGCAACTCATCATGTTATTTCAGCCAACAATCTGTTTAATTATTGTTCCAAGGAAAAGCAACTAACTATGGCTGCAGTAGCGTAGCTGGGAACCGTTTGACCGGTCAAGTACCAAGTTTCATTGCGAATTGGACTGAACTCTCTTACCTGTAAGAAATTACCTGTACTTTCTGTAATCATACACATGTGAAAGTAAGCAATATTAGTTGATCCAGAACTTGGAAGATTGAGATCTCTATATGTTTTGTAAGTTTCAAAAAGAAGAATAATATATCATACCACCTTGTAAAACCACGGAAGATAGTAAGAGGAGAAATAAAATAGAAAAAGGGTGGATTACAATCCTTTTGATTTGTTGTTGTAGAGAGCTGGGCTCCAACAATTTGAGTGGAGAACTGCAGGGAAATTACTCCAACTTTAGTTCGGATCAATTGGCGTGGTTGTAAGTGCAACTCATCATGTTATTTCAGCCAACAATCTGTTTAATTATTGTTCCAAGGAAAAGCAACTAACTATGGCTGCAGTAGCGTAGCTGGGAACCGTTTGACCGGTCAAGTACCAAGTTTCATTGCGAATTGGACTGAACTCTCTTACCTGTAAGAAATCACTTGTACTTTCTGTAATCATACACATGTGAAAGTAAGCAATATTAGTTGATTGAGCTGATTTCTCAATGCTGAATGTCTACCTCCAACCATTTGAGCAGAGAAACTGTCGATGAATATCATTCAATAATTTGTCTTTGTGTGTACTGATCACAGGTCCCTCTCCGGAAATGATTTTGGAGAGCTTCCTCTTGAACTTTTTTTTAACATGTCAAATCTCCGATACTTGTAAGTGTTCTATAATTTTCACTGGGTTGAAATAAATGCATGTTTTATTCTGGATGGTTTTTCTTCCAGGTTTGTTAGTGATGTAAATATCTCCGTTTTCCCAAAAAAGGCAAATATCAAGAAAATAAGATACCTGTGAGTTTTTCCTTCCTTTGCTTTTCTTTAAAGCTCACACTAAGGGCAAAAGCTCACATGCATAACTAACTTGAGATTTGTAATTAAAAAGGAAAAAACAAAAGAAAAGAAGAATGCCTGAAACTTCCTTAGTCCGGCCAATGAGCTTATAGCTTAACTGTCACCAACATCACCACACTTCACATGCATTAACTTTGTTATAATTTCAAAGTGGCAAAGCCAAAAAATTTTGAGATTGTGGTTGTAGAATTGTGGATACGGTATAAAGATTAATTTCACATTGAATAAATAAAACCATACACACTTGAAATTATATTTGTCTGGGAGCGTTATTGTTGTAGAATTCGGATTGTATTTTTTTAGGCCTATTTTTCTTTATATTATCTTGAGTTTTTTGTATGAGCTATTACATGCTGTGAAGACTAGTTGTATCTGGGATTCAAGTTTGAGAATTTAATATATATATATATATATATTTAACGACTATAGTAAATTTATCCTGAATGTAGCCATAACAGAATCGTGAAGTCACAATGTTGTGTTTTGTATTTTTTTTGTCAATATTTATGTACGTGACTCTTAATGATATGTATGCATTGGATAAATCCAAACACCAACTTCTCCAATGATTTGTGTAGGATGATAAGGAATTGCTCACTAAGTGGTGGAATCCCCTCGTACATTGGTGATTGGTCATCGTTAACATACCTGTAAGTTTCATTTCCTCTTTGGTAAAAGATTTTGTAGTTCTGGCATGCATTATTCATTAGAAGTGTTGATGATTTTGATTGTGTTTACAGAATCAACTATGGAATAATTGACCTTAGCACAACTATCAAATATGTAGGATAACGATTAATTGCTTTCGTTTTTTTGATCCTGCAGAGACTTGAGCTTTAACAACTTAACGGGTGGAATACCAGATTCCATGAAAAAGCTGAATTTAAGTAAGATGTATGCAAAAGAGATTCCTTGAACTCGATGTCTTATAATAAGATCGTTCTGCCACTCTGTTGAAAAGTACATGGGATGGTTTTCATACTGGTTTCGTTTTGTTTAGGTTTCTCACAGGGAATATGCTGAATGGCCCAGTACCTTCCTGGGTTCCTGATAACATTAAAGACAAGGCGTATGTTATGGCTTTGTGCTCTTTGCTCAGATGGGTTGTTTTCCTTTTTGTAGAATGCCTCAATAAAATCTTGATATGTAAACAATAATGTTGCAGGGACTTGTCATATAATAATTTTGATGATGGTCCGAAGAAAGGAGAAGGAAAGCTGAACATGTAATAACGGCAACTTCATTTTTTTCCTCCTTTTTTTTCACTTGCAAGAATATTGTTGTCTATAAAATTCCAACTTCTGATCATTTTGTATCATGTGCGCCAACCGCTTGCATGTTGTTCCTACTCAAGCAGTGAACCAAACAGGTATGGTAATACCCTCCTTATGGTGCAATTAATTTAGAACAAATAATCCTAAGCTATTTCTTACAAATGTTGTTTGCTATTTCTAGGAATTCTATACGTGATTTGACAGATAAATGTGGGGGAAAACCAAAGTGTAAGTTCTATTGAGAAGCTCTATAATTTTGCGCAGAACAGATTTTCTGTACTGATTATCACTTTTTGCAGACGATTCCTTATATATAGATTGTGGAGGAGAAGGCACAGTTTTTGATGGGAAAGAGTTTGAAGCAGACAGTGCAACATCAAATTACTATTCAGCTCCAAGAAAAAATTGGGCTTATTCTTGTTCTGGAGACTTCGGATCGAAAACTTACGATTCCAGTGATTACATAAAAAACGTGGACTGTGGAGTTTGTGATTCTGCTGCGACACAGTTATACAACTCAACTCGCCTCTGTCCTCTTTCTCTGACATATTACGGCTTCTGTTTATTTAAAGGAAATTACACTGTGAAACTTTACTTCGCTGAAACTGTTTACCAAAGTGATGAAGATTATTCGAATTTAGGGAAACGTGTTTTTGATGTATATATACAGGTAACCGCTATATTTTTCTGCAGCTTCTTTAAAAAATTTCCACCATTCAACATCCATTTTTGGTATAGGGGAAGAGAGAACTGAAAGACTTCAACATAAAAGAAATGGTCAGCGGCACCAATAAGACGTGGACTCGAAATTTCACAGCATATGTAGGAGATGATCATCTATTGACTATCCATTTTTTCCGGGCTGGCAAAGGAACTTTCCTGGAGCCAAGATTTTTCAATTCACCTGCTGCACTGTCTCTAAATGGACCCCTTGTGTCAGGCATTTCCGTAACTGCAAGTAAAGAGTTGCATTCTCTTAATTTGTTGAGCAAATATTTCTGCTACCCTTTATCTGGATAAAGAATTTTTTCTTTCTGTCTTCCACTATTTGTATCCAGACTTCAAAGTTAGAACGGGACTATCTCCTTCACAAATTGCAGGGATTACTGCTGGTTCAGTATTTGCTTCTCTACTCCTGTCGGCTTACATGTGGAAAATGGGCTTGCTGCAGAAAAGCTATTTGGATGGTACCTCTCTATGCTAATCTAAAATCATTATGCACTATACAACCTTAAGAATTCTTACTTAGATGTTTTCTTCAAATAGATATAACTATACAGGTCCAAGGAGATCAAGGAGATGGAGAATCTTTCACCCCCAAAGAAATAATCGATGCTACTCGAAAATTTAGCCCCAAAATGGAGATTGGCAGGGGACGCTTTGGAATAGTATACGAGGTCAGATTTTCTTTTTTGAAACATTTGTTCCTCAACTTGCACTTTTTTCTTTCAGAGTTCTGGTAAATTGATTTCACGTGTATGCAGGCTGAATTGCCGAACGAGAGAAAATTAGCAGTGATGAAGATTTCTCCTCGTAATTCAAAGCAACAAGGAAAAGATGAATTACAAGGGGAAATCTCCAAACTGAAATCTTTGGATCATGAGAATCTTGTTCAATTATTGGGTGGCTATTCTAATAAAGACCTGCATCTGCTAGTAAATGAATATATGCAGAAAGGCTCCCTTCAACGTGCGTTGTTCGGTAATACTGCCATCGACCAATTTTCATCCTGCTCTTTCGCTTCTCAAAGTTTTATCTTAATTTTCACCTAATGCATTGCCTTGTGAAATTCATATAATTGTTGAGAACTAAAACACGTGCAGGAGTAATAGAATTCCGTTACATGATGTTTGTGAGAGAAAATTAGCAGTGATGAAGATTTCTCCTCGTAATTCAAAGCAACAAGGAAAAGATGAATTACAAGGGGAAATCTCCAAACTGAAATCTTTGGATCATGAGAATCTTGTTCAATTATTGGGTGGCTATTCTAATAAAGACCTGCATCTGCTAGTAAATGAATATATGCAGAAAGGCTCCCTTCAACGTGCGTTGTTCGGTAATACTGCCATCGACCAATTTTCATCCTGCTCTTTCGCTTCTCAAAGTTTTATCTTAATTTTCACCTAATGCATTGCCTTGTGAAATTCATATAATTGTCGAGAACTATAACACAGGAGTAAATAGAATTCAGTCACTCAATGTTTGCGAGAGCTTCTAATTGTATATTTAAATCTTCTGTTAGTACAAGGATTGTGTACTTGCAAATATCAATAACTTAATATCAATAATCTTGATTTGTAGAACCAAATTCCACGACAACGCTTGATTGGAAAGCTAGATTTGATATCTGTCTGGGAATAGCAAGAGGTTTGAAGTATTTGCATGAAGAGAAAAGGATTGTTCATGGAAACATAAATCCTAGTAATATTATGCTTGATAACTCTCTTACGGCCAAGTTGTCTGCCTTTGGATTGGCAACGCTTTGTGATGAGGAAGATCCATTTATGAACATCGAAGCAAAAGAGTCGCGGTAAGTATTATGATCATTGATTGACAACTACTTTCATTCTTTTAATTAAGAGCTAATTAACCAATAATTAATCTCCTATTGCAGAGTTTACATAGCACCTGAGTATTCAATGGGAAAAGCAATAGATACTGTTAAAGCTGATGTTTACAGTTTCGGAGTTGTCCTACTCGAAATAGTTAGCGGGACAGTTAGTGCGGAATATACACCCAATCAAGAAGAAGCTAAGTTTCTTCTGGATAAAGTAAGTGTATCTGACAGGATAAACCCTCTTAGTTTTTTTTTTTTTTTTGTAGTTATTATCAAACCAAACTAGTTCTGCCAACATTGGATGACTTGTGAATTCTACAACAAGCTCACAGAAGAAATTTATAATAGAAAAGTATATTATTATTTAATAATTTGAATTATATGTTATACTCAACTCAAGCAAGATTTATATAATCATATAACAAGAAACATTAAAAAAAAAGAATAAAATAAACTATAGAAAAATATTTTTGATTAGATGATTAAAATTATTTCTTGATTACCTAGAGTTGTTCAATTCCTTGATATCTCTTTTTTATTGATTATTTTTTTAATACACCCCCTCAAACTCATGATAATTTTATTTTTCTTGAGTTTGATATAAAAACTTCTATTGTCATTATATGCTTATCTTTAATAATTGTATTTTTTTTGAACATAGCTATTATTAGTTTTTTCTTTTTAATTTTCTCATGATTGTTGCTATACTTTCTTAGCCAAACATTTCTTTTCAAAATTTAATTATTCAAGTGCTTATTTTATTTTGACTCACTCTTCATCAAACTAATATGTTTTTCTTATCATGACTCTTTTGCCATTTTCTATCTTTTTTGTTAGGAAGAACTATCTCTCTTTTTTTTTTCTTTTTTGTAGGTGGTCTTTTTTATACCATCTTTTGTGTAAAAACACATCAACTTGCACTAAGTCTCTCTCTCTGTTTTTTTAATTTCTTTTTACATGTTTTTCTCTTGATGTAGAATCTCAATTCTCTTGTTGGACTTTGTTGCACCTCTATTTGTTTTTAATTCTTTGAATGCTATTTGATCATCCACATGATCTTGAAATAATTTCTCCTTATAATGAGTTGATTTATCATTGAAAAGGAATAATAAATTAAATATTTGATAGATAATGAAAAGTTTGAAAACAAAGTGTATTAAAATGATTGGATGGATGACATAAAATTATCCATCAAAACAGAAAAAGCTAATATTTAGAACATAATATAATCAACCTGCTCGGATACTAAGAAGAAATTTAGAATGTAAAAGAATATTATTATTTAATAATTTAATATATTTGTTACATTCAACTCATGTGGAGTTTATATGCTTATACAACAAGACACATAAGTAAATAAAATAAAATAAATTATAAAAACTATGCTTGATTATTAATTGGATGATTGAAATAATTAATTTCTTGATTGCTTAGAGTTATTTAATTCCTTGATTTTTTTTAATTGATTAGAAAATAATAAGTAATAATTACTTGATTATTTCATTAATACTGGGAGCTAAGCTAATCTTGCTTTTCAATTGCAGGCTAGTGTTTTGCACGATGAGGGAAGAATCCTTGACTTGGTGGACCAGAAATTAGCATCCAGTTACGACAGAAAGCAGGCTCTCACTGTTTTGCACTTGGCAATGAAGTGCGTTAATCTGTCTCCTACTCTCAGGCCTAAAATGTCCGAAGTCGTCAGTGTACTTGAAGCTGAGATAAGCCCTCAGCAGATTTCCGAAGGCGATGATACTCCATCAGCCAATAGTGGAGGGTTGTACGATGCGTTTTCCAGGGTGTTGGAAATAGATCCAATTTCTTAGCCAATTGGTAATATTAAGTTTGGTGATGAAAACCTTCTGCCTCTTCTTTTTTATTTTGTAATTACAGGGTCTAATTATGTGGTGGTGACAAGAGAACATTGATGTGTGCGTGAGAGACTCCATGAGAAATCATGTGTGTTTGCTTTGTCTGCTATGATTTATTTGTGCTGTTATTGAATAAGATTATCATTAGATTTTATGATAATGTATAGATATTTTTATATATAAATTTTCCAACCCTAACAACTTAAACCCAGCTCAAAATAAATACTCAAGGGATTCTTTCTTCCCTTTCTGTTTTTCTCTCAATCCTAGCTAATTACTCTCTGGTGGGTTTTACTTTTTATAATTACATGCTGAGTAGACTAGCCCCTCCTCTAATAATATAATTATCAATAAGCCTTGCGCAAATGTTAGCAGACTTCATTTGTATACAAAAAAGGTTTGTATTTCCTTGGAGTAGACTAGCTCCTCCTCTAACTCATTGAGCCCAAACCAATGCACGCATATGTTTGCTCAGTAAAAACCACGCGTGTTTTGCTTTTTATAAAATTATATGAGAAGGTGAAATCTTCCGCAAGCTTTATGGCTACAAGTAGCGGTCCATTCCACACTCCCTACAGTATTAATTATATTTAATTAATTAATGCCAATTTAGTGTGATCTTTTTTAAGACTTCATATCTATTTCTTTACTTGCAAGTATAGTTTTTAATTATATTTTAGTTTGTTGAGTACTCTCTCTTCTGTCTTGCTCCGCATAAACTTCATTGAATATAAAATTGAGTACTATTTGTTTTTTCTTTTTGAGAATTTATATCTATTTCTTAAATTATAAATAGTGTTGCTAATTACATTTTAGTTTGTTGAATATATTCTTTTTTTATGCATAATTAATCGTAGTCGTAGATAATATGACGAACACATATATACTTCTAATAGCTTTCTATGTTTTTTTATTTAAAGTCAGTGATCTTAAGCTGATGCTGCTCTAAGATACATGACGTGTGATTAATTAGCTTTTAGATTATCTTTGATACTTGATTTAAATTGTAAATAAATCTTAAGATGAGAAACTCCAAGCTGGGAGTCAACAGATGCTCGGAACATTAATCAGAAGGGGTCTTTAACATAAAGTCATAAACTAATTAAACTCTTAAGCCTTCAAATCTTTTCCTTGAAGTTTGGCCCTTCCACTAACATGGGAATGCAATTTTATAAGTTAAAAGAAATCTATCGAAGACCAAAAATGCATGTGAGAAAGTGGGATTGGGAAGAAGACATTGGTAAAGGAGAGATGACATGTGAAATCACGGGTTGAAGAGGAGAGGCAGTCGTTATAATTATGGTTATAGTTGTTTTTTAAAATGTTTGTTATCTAAAATATTAAAAATATTTATAAATTTATTTATAATATAAACACTTTAAAATAAAAATAAAAATATATATCAAAAAATATTTAAAAACAAGAATAAGTAGAAAATGATGCTAGAACATCCATAAAATAACTAGAAATTGGTTGAGAAGGTTTAAAAATACAAGAATTGAAATTTAACATTATATTTTTTACTGGTAAGAGCTTTATTGACAAACAAAATTTAATTTAAGGAAGAAAAGTTTAAAATCAGATGTTTATAAACTTAATTAAATTTTATTTAAGGTTTGGTTGAATTTATAGAGGGTTTGATTGCAAAAAAAAAACTAATTTTTAAGTTAACTTAGGTTTTTATTGGATGAAATTAAAGTTTAGGAGTGTAATTATAATTTTGAAAAGTTGATTTAGTCAAATTAGGGGCTTAATTATATAATTATTGAAGTTTGATAGGCAATTAGAGACTTGATTAAAACAATCGAAAACTAAGGACCAAACCAGAAAAATTGCTAAAATCAAGGGATCCAATTAAAATTTATCCGGGGCTTAATTACAAAATTGTAAAAACATCCAAGGACCAAATGAGAAATGTCATTTAAGTTATAAAACGGTGCCGTTTTAGAGGTACTATTCATTGTCTTCTCCACCAATTCAGCAAACAGGAACCGTTTCAGCAACAAATGCCATAGATTATGGGGAACGTTTCACATATACTATTTCTCTATCGTTACCACTGTAATAATGGTCCTGAACGTCTTCATTATAAAAAAAAGACGCATGCAGTTTTGGCTTTAAAAGGGAGAAGGACCCGAGGGAAGGGGGAGGGGGGGAAGAACGAGACAGCAGAAAAAAAGAGAGAGAAGAAGAACAGAGAAGGGAGAGCAAGGGCAGAAAGAAAATGGGGGAACGAGGGGGGAGAAGAAGAGAAAACAGGAGGAGGACAGCAGAAAAAAAACAGAGAGAAGAGAGTGTAAAGAAGAGAGAGGCAGAGGGAGTGAGCAGGATAAGAGAGAAAACAGAGAGGAAGCGAAACCAACAAAGGAACCGAGGACCAGCAGAAAACTCAACACCAACAGAGGAGTTGAGCCACCATCTGCTCTTTCTTTTCCAGAACGAAGGAAACAACAGAGTAAGCCGCTGCCACCATCGGCTCCACTTTCTTCAGAACCAGGTATGCTTATTTCCTTTCTCTGTCTGTACAAGAATTGACGCATGTTAGTCTAAAAAACAGAAGCAGAGAGAAAACGCAAGAAACTACAAGAATCCTTCTGCACTTTAAACAGGGGCTCGTTTTTGCTATCTGCAAAAACGAGCATGAACAGTACGAAGGTAACATAATTACCTTCGCACTGTTCCATGCACTTGTAAAATTTTACACGTGCATGATTTATTTGGGTCACTGGCTTGGGCCAGTGACCGTGCACGGGTGGCTGGGTCCAGCCCAGCCACATGGGCCGGGTTGGGCCCAGCCCGAAAGTAAAAAATTTCTTTAAAAAATCTATGATTTTCCACAAATATTTTACGGTATTTTGATCAATATTAGTTTTAATTTTTATATTATAAAGATACAAATCCGATATTAAATACTTGGTTTTCGTCAACAAAACTATTTTTAAAAAATAAAATAAAATATTTTGTTTCCATACATATGTCTCAAAAAAAATCATATTGTATTTTTATACAACAAAGAAAATTTTAAAAATATGTATTAGCATGCATTTTGATTTTAATAAATAGTTTATTAAAGTCGTGAGAATTAAGTCAATATTTGAAAAGAAATTATTTTGTTTTTTTTTAATATCTGAGGTTGCAACCTTATACGTAAGACATATTCCAGTTAGAACAGTTAAGTTTTATTTGATAAGATAAGAATTTCTTTACTAAGGAGAATTTTTCTTAAATCACAGATGGACCAACAATAAGAGAACACGACAAGACTTTAGATTTTATCAAAAAATAAAATAATACAACATACCTTAGGTAGGGCGTATTTGAGGTGGTAATACATTCACTTTACACAACTCGTCCCCGTATTCGATCTTTGAAACCAGTTAGGGTTCTTAGTAATCAAAATACTATATGGTGGCTCCCATTTTATTTTTTCACTAATAAAATACAAGAATTCCTTGTCTCCCCATATTTAACACATTAGATAATATTTGAGGGTGAATGTTTTAATTGCGACGTCGCACATGTGCAATAATATATATGAAAGCTTAGTCACTTATTTAAATTTTAATGATTATTTAAATTATGATGTTATAAAAACATAGCCTAAGGGTTCAGTATTGAAAATATATAAAAAAAGAAATCATGTTTAATTAATGAAATATTATTAGAATCTTGTTTTAATTACAAATTATATTTTCTCAATGTGAATTAAAATTGATGAAATTGATAATACTTTAAAATAATAATAAAAATAAGATAAATTTTAATACCAATTAAAGTGAATAAACCTTTCTAAATCGTTGGAAATGTAAATATGATTTTAGCATTTTAAAAACATTATTCATGCACCACTTAATAACTAATCAAATTCAAATAATTAATTCATGATTAAAAAAAATTAAAATACAATAGTGAAATTAATCTTAAACTTACACGTTATTAATTATTAAAAAATTATGAAAATTATTCAAACATTTGAAGCAGCACACCACCTAATTTATTTTGCGAGTATTTGAATATCAATCAATGACTGATTTTGTTGAAGATAAAACGTGTTGATTGAACTTATGCTACTTTGATAAAAATATTTTTTAGAAGATAAAATGTTAGAGCGCTAATCCACTCTTTAAAAGATAACTGTATATCTATGACCAAACATGATTTTTTTTTTATTAATTAGTATCTGAACTAGCTTACATGTGTCTTAACCAATCTCATGATCTTAAAGTTAACGATTATATAAACCTCTAGTAACTCTGGGGTTTATAAAATTTAAACTGATAATCTTTAGAAAGTAAACTCAAGACCTAACTAGTTAAGCTATACCTTTCAGGATTACCAAACACGATTCCTTTTTTAAATTAACGTAGGTGTCCGGGCTAACTTACGCGTACCACGACTAATCCCACGGGCCCTGAAGTTAATAACCATGTAAGCCTTCAGTGATCATCATATAAGCAACCAAGGACTTGAACCTGAAACCACAGAGGAAGCATACCCCTTAGTCCCAAGTTCTTAGCACTTGGCCGTCACCTTCCTCTTTTTTTTTTTGATTTACGTGGGGTGTCCGGGCCAGCTTACGCGCACCACGACTAATCCACATGACCCACTGAACATCCTGCAAACCCAGTGAACAGGTAAGGCACCGCGGGAGTGACAGACGTGCATGGTAAGGCTCGAACCCAGGTGCGGAGGAAGGGGACAAGCCCCTCCCACCGCTAGGCTAGAACCTTACTTGCGCTTGGCCGCCACCTTCTTGATTATATGTGTGGTTAAATAAGTACATATTGTTACACTATATGATGATTTGTTGTGTTATATTGTAAGTAAAATCAATCAATTGTTCAGTATTGTGTTGATATATGATTGAAATAAAATTATTATTACATTGCTAATTAATGGTTTTAGTGCGGAACATGAACAAATACTTGACCTTAAATTTTAAAGATACGTTATTACTTCTCAATGTTCACTTTATGATTGGACCAAGAAATGTAGGTTAAGCTATCAGTTTTTGGCCTTCAACTGATGCTTTAGCTTTATTAATCTTTCTCTGCTCGACAATGCAAAAGATCGACATAATGGAAGCAAAAGATCGACATAATGGAAGGAAAAGATGCTGAACATGAACAAATACTTGACCTTAAATTTTAAAGATGCATTATTACTTCTCAATGTTCACTTTCTGATTGGACCCAAGAAAAGTAGGGTAAGCTATCAGTTTTTGGCCTTCAACTGATGCTTTAGCTTTATTAATCTTTCTCTGCTCGACAATGCAAAAGATCGACATAATGGAAGCAAAAGATCGACATAATGGTAGCAAAAGATGCTGAACATGAACAAAGACTTGACCATAAATTTTAAAGATGCATTATTACTTCTCAATGTTCACTTTCTGATTGGACCCAAGAAATGTAGGGTAAGCTATCAGCTTTTGGCCTTCATACTGGTGCATAGCTTTATTAAATGCAAAAGATTAACAAAAGATGCTGAATTACATGAACAAAGACTTGACCATAAATTTTAAAGATGCATTATTACTTACTTCTCAATGTTCAGATTCCATGGGTTCAATCATTAATTTATGATGTATCATATCATTTAGCAGAGCCGTTAATTAGCTGGGCATGAGTGTTGACAGTGTGATTCTGTTTTCAATCTTGTGTTGTTACAATTTCCTGCTGCCTATTCAGAAGCGACAGTGAAGAACATATACAAAATGGAGAGGGTAATTATCTAACAAATTAGTCACCACTGCAAAACTTCCATGGAATTAAGAACTTCATGTGATACACGTTTGAGATTCCAAAGGCATGTGTTGACAGCTTGCTTTTTCTTTGTTTTTCACTATCTTCTGTCCTGACGCTTTTCCATTCACTTTTCAATTGCCTTTGGATTTTGCTTTCCTTTAACGTCTTGATAGTACTTTATCATAATCATACTTGTTTTGCAAAATTCTAAGAATAACAGTTTTCATCTTAAAATTAACAATGTTTGATTATTCTTCGGATTAACGCTACACAAATTATTTCTTAATATAAAATTCTCATACATATTTAAGTGATAATTCTTTTATTTTACTAAAAATTAAGTTGAGTCGTCAGTTAAAAACTTATTTAAAAAACATTCTTCTTCTTATGAATAGATAGAGGTCCTCTTTGAATTCTTGTGAACATGGGGTTGAAGATCAATAACGGCACGCATATCTACTTTTAAAAATTAAATAAAAAACAATTCTACAATAGACACCACAGACTTACATGCCTAAATATTTGCCCTGCCACTTCAAATTTTGTATAAAAGTGAGGGATGTGAGAAGAGTAGTAGTGTAGTGTGTGAGAGAGTGCAGAGAAAGAGTGACTTGGGCATTCTAAGTGAAATGGATTGTAACGTAATTTTTAAAATGTTTTTTTTTAATATATTAAAATAATTTTTTTTATTTTTAATATCAGAATATCAAAACAATTAAAAAATATTAATTTAATTTTTTTTAAAAAATAATCCACCTGTAATCTCAAACAATTAAAAAATATTAATTAATTTACTCGCAAACTATACCCAAGTGTAGCTTTGTGGAGGTGATACCAACATCTATTTTGGCACTTGAGTGTAATAAAGGACTATTACTAAAATTAAGGACTATGTAGAGTGTGTGGAAGGTAAAAAGGGCGTTGTGCTGACGGCTCGTTTGTTTTTTTGTTGCTTGATAGAAAGAAAAGGATGGCTAGTTATGGAGGTTTGAAATAGTGGAGGGCATAATTTTTTTTAAGGGAATGCGGGTTTTTTTTTCTTTAGTGGGGGCTTGAATACGATGAGTTGGTCTTATTATTTTTATTTAAATGTGTAACGGTGTGATGGATCATGGTTTTTTACTCTCTAGTTTTGGAGTTTATTTTTCTCCTTTTTTGTTTTTTAAGATAGAATGTTTTGTATTTTTTTATGTTCATTCTTTCTAACCAATTTCTCCCTTTTCTTTTAAAGGAGCCTTTATTTAAGGTGTGTTTCATAATATAATAGCGATCGTATTTTAAAATATTTTTTATTTATAAATATATTAAAATAAAAATTTTTATTTAAAAAAATATTTTAACATCAGCACATCAAATTAAATAATTTAAAATATAAAAAAATAATTTTAAATAAAATAAATTCAATTTTTTAAAGAATTCCCAACCACACCCTTATACTAGTAAAATAAATGTTCTATTAACTCTGAGGTGCTAATCTATTACACAAACTTCCATAAATTAAAAGTGAGGTCCAATTACAAGGTTTCTATGTTTTTCGATCCAACAATAACTGGGATCATCTCATGTTTAGAAAGAAACATGACTAATTATATACCTAATCTCTTACCATTAATTCTGAATTCGTCAAATAAATTATAGTAAATAATTAATTGATCTAAAAAAACCCTTAATTGATATATTTTTATGAATTCCAAAACTTTATATCCCATATAAATAACGTGGGCTTTGAACTTAAACAAATATTGATTTTATTTATAAACTAATAAAAGTTTTTCTTATAATTTATTTAGTGAAAAGTTAAAGAGTTAAATGTGACAGTGTAGAATAGCAAAATTATTGGAGGGGAGAGGACCAAAACAAAGTGGGCTTTGAACTTAAACAACATGCTTGCGTGTTCGGCTTAGCTAAGGCCTTAAGACTTAAGCTCAGGGTCTTGAGTCCAGTAATCTAAGCTTAGACTTGGGTTAAGTTTTTGTTTGCTATAAAATAATTGTTTCGTTTATAAAGATTTATTTTTTCTAGAATATTTTGATTTTGGATTTGAATTTGTTGTAAAATATTTTTTTAACCTACACAAAATTATTTTTTTTCCAACTTATAAATGAAAAATTTGAACAATAACCTTTCATTTCATGAATAGTTTATTTTTAACAAAAAAAAAACATCTGGTTTTTTAAGTAAAAAAAAAATCAGATTTTTTATTATTTTACAATAGGTAATTAAGACAAAGTAACAAGAATTATTTTTGGTAACCACTGGAATTAATTATTCATCAATCTTGGTTCCAAAAATCAATGTAAAAAGAGGTTGAAGGGAAAATGTTCTACACACGTCTTTCTAGCTTTTTTTTTTGTTATGTTTTTCTATAGTCATTCTAGAGTTTAGGTTTAGCATTCATAGAGAGCTTTTGATTTTTTTGTTTTTATTTTTGGATAATATTGATATGTAATGCAATTAATTAAGGTTTAATATCCAGATTACTATTACATGCTTTACCTTGCAGTTAAACTAAACAAACATCTAATCTAAATTTACATAAAGGTACTATTTATTTTTTGACAACAAGATGTAGATAACAATATGGTTTCAATTTCATTTTTCCATAATTGTTTTATTTGTTTTTATAATGAAAGGTCAGCATTTTGTTTTCCTTTCCATCAATGTTGCTTGTAAATCTGAGTAAGTGTTATCAGAGCTTTTGCTCAAAATCCAAACCCAACAAATGATAGATCATGATGTTTGTAAAATTTTGCACCGTACATTTGAGTCAGAAATTAGATTTTCTCTTCAATTCAAATTAATAATTCATAATTATATATTATATTCAAATAATTACCGTACATTATGCATGAATGAATTCAAATCTTAGACATTGAATTGAATTCAAATATGCAAATTTTACACCGTTGTTTGTCACAATTTAAAAATAAAATAAGAAAAGCTTTGGATCATTTTGCAATTTACTTTAACCAAAATTGTTAGGCCTCCTCCACACATAATATTGCAAGTTACTTTTCTTGGGTATTTTGATATTTGGACAGGGACAATATGGTAATGTGAGGTAAATATTGATTCAGAGTTAAATAACAGTTTGAACGGTAAAACAATATCTTTATAAAGAATGTAAGTCGTCTCAAGGGAAGCGCATTGCAAGCTAAAGTAGTAATGGCTAAGCTTTATCTCAAGCTCTTTCCTAAGCTTGTTTCCTCTCTTGTCGTTCTTCTTCTTCTTTGTCAATGTGGCCATGTAGCCTGTCAATCAACAGATTCCTCTGACAGTCCGCAGTTGCGTGATGATGAAGGTACACACGTACGATATACTTTTCCATCTACATATATATATCCTTCTCCTACTATATACATAAAAGGAAGAAAATTTGTTTATCTGTTAAATATGAGCTTTTCCTTCAATATCTTCTGATCCCTATCCAAGCATATTACCAGAGACTCTCAAGATACTGCTATTTCTCTCTTCCATTTGCTCTCTAGTGCTTCCACAGCCTGGCAGAGAGTTCCGTAGTGCTAGCCTGCGTACTGCATATCTTAGATATTTTCTGCTTCTCCATCTTTTCCTATAACTATATCAAGTGAAGTGATTGGTTCAGGATGAATTGATTTTTACGAGGATTTTAGTAAGGAAATCTAGATGGATATTTATATAGTCAATTATTGCCAATAAATTAGCACAAGTGTTTTTTATTTTTTTTCCCTTTTAGTTCGGATTTGAAGCTAGTTTGAGGTAGCTTGAGGTTGTGGAAGCTAAAAATATATGGTTTTGATCATGAAGGTATCAGGTATGCTACCTTTTTGAATCTTGCTAAACAAAATGTGTGTTTCTTTGTTGAAAAATGTTTGGCAGCAAAGGCTTTGGATGAATTGATGACCACGTTAGGGTGGGGTTTTCAACAAATCTCACGCTCGGCTTGTGACAATTATTTTCAAGGCATCACATGCAATTGCACTTACGAGAACAGAAAAGTTTGTCATGTCACCCGCCTGTAAGTTCCTCATCAACTTCATCCAATTTTCTTTTATTTTTGACTAGTCTCGTTTACCTAAAAAGAATGTGAGTATCATATGACATGTGGTGATGATGATAATTCGAAGCAATTATGCTGACCTCAACTAATTGATAACAGTGATTTGTCTAACAATCAACTTTATGGTAGCATCCTTGTCACCATGGGGAACTTGCCTTCACTCTACTATCTGTAAGTACCATGGTCATTTACTACTACTGCTGTTTATTTTGTTGCAGTGATTTGTCCAAAAATATTCTTTATTTTAAATATATATCCTACGATATTTAAAATAAAATTAAGATTTTCTATGTGACTCGATTCAAGAATCCCTATAAGTGATATATTTAGCTTTTGCCTCCGATATTCGGTCTTTGGGCTGTAGTTATTTAGCTTCTGCATACTCGAAATTTTGGTGCGCATAGCTACTTGAATTTTTTTAAAATTTATTTCGTAGATAAAAGTTCGGCTACATCATTTAACGGTTAGAGAATTTATAATATAAACTAAGAGAGTGATTCTAAACCTGGGCTTGAAAATGGCGCCCTAATCCCCTCTGCTATAAAGATGTGCATTGGACTTGTAGGATTGTGAGCAATTGAAGGGCTTGAGCTCGCTCATGATAATATTGATTGAAAAACACGTTCAAGTTCTATCCCAAATTTATTTATCATGTCAAGAAAACGTATCTTAAAACTAGACATAAAAAATTGGATAGCATCTTGATAAATTCCAACCATACTCCCAAAAATACCACCAATGAAATCAAAGCATTCCTTGGATCAATCCTGTAAAAGCAATCTCAAAATTGTGATCCGGCACAAGCAACCTATCTATGGCGGTATCCGATGCAAGCCAAGGTCGGACTGCATAAAAAAATGCATCATCATTAATTAATAAATTTATTAAATTAAAGTATTTATTTAAAATAATTAATTTCAATTGTTAATTAAAAAAGCATATATATATATATATATGTAGATATGTTAAATTAAATATGAGTATTTTTTTCCTATTGTTTCTTTAAAGAGGAAAAATATATTACAAGTATAATTTAGAAGTGTGTTTGAAAAAGTAAAATAAAATAAAAAAATAAGAGCCTGCTAGAAACAAGCAAGGGAGCTGGTAAAAAAATCTGTAAAAATATCCATTAATTTATTGTGAATGGCTTCCCACTTCCCATATGCGTAGCGTTCTCTCCAAAAACTTCCTCCATGGCTCCATACCTCTATCTTTCAGGAATTTGCCATCCCTCCTTATTCTGTAAGTATCATCCAATCAGTCTCTTCAATATCATATCGTTATACCATATCGTTATAAGTATCATCTTCAGTGTCAATTAAATTCTTTTTCCATTTGTTGTAACCCAATTTTGGATTCATTAAAAAATTTTGAATGTTATTATTCATGATAAAAAAAATATATAATAAATAAATAAATAAAAAAGAAGAAGAAAAAAAAAGAGTTTAAAATATATTTTCTCGAGTCAACCATCATTTTCGGTCAAAACCGAGTCCACCAGGTCAATGCGGGTTAAACGACGTCGACCGGGATAAAAAATGAGTTTTAGGATGTTTTGGGTCAAAACTATCATTTTTGGTCAAAACCGAGTCCACCGGGTCAATACGGGTCCCACCATGTCGACCAGGATGAAAAATGAATTTCGGGCTATTTCGGGTCAAAACCGTTATTTTTGGTCAAAACCGAGTCCACCGGGTTAATACGGGTCCCACCATGTCAACCGGGATGAAAAATGAGTTTCAGGCTGTTTCGGGTCAAAACCGTCATTTTCGGTCAAAACCGAGTCCATCGGGTCAATACGGGTCCCACCATTTCGACCGGGATGAAAAATGAGTTTCGGGCTGTTTCGGGTCAAAACTGTCATTTTCGGTCAAAACCGAGTCCACCGGGTCAATACGGGTCCCACCATGTCGACCGCGATAAAAAAATGAGTTTCGGACTATTTTTGGTCAAAACTGGTATTTTTGGTCAAAAAACTCGGTCCACCGAGTTGATATCCATATAAAAAAGTTTTTTTTGTAATTTAAAATTGATTTTTAGCGGGTGAAAATTTTTTTATAATACTGATTTGAATTTTTAATTTTTACCCCTATAAATAAATATTATTATTATTATTTAGTATTATTATATATAATAAGACAAATAGTAATCGGTGGAAGTTTGAAAATTTTAACAATTCGTGAATTGTTGTCTGAATTCGTTGGCTATAAATAGCCAATGAATTCAAGACAGAAGGGATGAAAAAAAGATAAAAAATTCATTCTCAATTTCAATTGTGAATTCGAGTATTACTTTTTGGTTACTATTCATTTTTCTTGTACCTTTTCTGTACCTAGTAAGATATTAATTTTTTTTTTAATAAATTGAAAAATACCAAAAATATCTCAACCGTTAGATCTAATAGTCTTTAGATCTGAGCCTTTGATTTCTTAGGATACAATAGGCTTTACCACACCATATTAAAACCCAAATCAATCTCAGCCTTTCAAATAATCTGACCTTCGATCCGGTGGCGCCACGTCAGCAGGTGTACTGAGCACTCGGTACACCGCCACACACCAGATCGTAGACCATTCAATCCTGACCGCCCGATCAATTTGAAGATCAAGCGAATCACAGTCGCAGGATCTGTTCATCCGCGATACAACGGTTCAAAGCGTTCAGACGCACGAGTGCACCATACACTCTTCCACACCGTAGCAAAACCCATAGGTTCTCTCTCCTCTCGCCGGCGATTTTCTCTCTCTCCACCGATCTCCAATTTCCGGCCGTTGCAAGCCGTGAAACCACCACAGAAACGTGAATCGCCTCCTCTGAAGCAAAACCCCGGTCGTTTTACACCTTTTCACCGGCGAGTGTGGCTGGAAAAAGGGCCGCGACCGTCATCGGCCAATCGACCTTCAAGTCGTCGATTCTCCCTCCTCCGCCATCAACGGCCAACTATACCACCACCATCAGAATCCTCATCCTCATATCTACCATAATCGACCATCTTTTGACCGAAATCTCACCGGAAAATTTCGCCGCCGTCAACTGTAACCGCGCGTGAGCCACACAGGGGTACTCAGGTAATTTTTTTATGATATTTTTTTGTATTTTTTGATATTTTTATATATAAATACTTGTAAATTTTTGCATAAAAAAAACAAAAACAAACCAAAATAAATAACGACGTGGGTTTAACACCCATTTTATCATATCACTGTTCATGGGTCAAAAACCTAAATTTTCAAGAATTGATATATCTATTTGTCAATGATATCAAAACAATTTTTATTTTATAAAATAAATATTATTTGTCGACATGTCTCTTTTATTTACAGAAAAGGACCGATGTCAAAAAAATTAAATACCAAATATGGATTATGTCTATTATTATTTATTTTGGTAAATCAGACGTAACTCTCCTTTTTAGGGATAAACGTTGACATTTTAGACAAAGTCTCCTAATTTTAGGGACTGATGTCATTTTTAATGCGTCTCTTATTTTTAGGGACCGACGTTAACCATGTTAAAAAATTTACAAATGAGCTCAAAATATAATAGCATTTGAATCAAATAAGAAAAACACACAAGTAAAGGTAACCTTTCTCTGAAAGGATGTTTTAAGGGTGATGTCTACCTTCCCTTAATCATAACTAACCCAGTACCCGAATCTCTGGGACCAGTGTCTAATTTTGGATTTCTAGTTCCCTTAAATTACTAGATGGCGACTCCAATAAAATCTTTATTTTCCCCAATCAAATAAAAATTAAATTCTTTTTTTGTTTTTTTTTTTTAAAAAAGGAGTAGAGCTATCGCCCGACGTCGTTAAGGGAAACCCTTGTTGATGCAAGTTTTGTGCTCTTATTCTTGTTGAGTGTTTATACGTATTTTATTAATGTTGACTTTTATTCAGAAACATTCCATGTCCAATTTTTATTTCTAATTCAGTTAAAAGCAAGCTATCCATCATCAATTTTTTTTTTTAAAAAAACAAATGGCACTAACCAAAACTATCCATTATATGAATTATAGGAGAACATCTTCGATACTTGGGGTGAATTTATACCATTGCTGTTCTTTTACAAAATAATATATAATGGTAAGAAAAGATCATAGTAACTTCTGTTTTTAAGAGTTGTATGAAATTATATCTAACATTTGCTTTTCTAAATTATATTCCATCAAATAATAGTTAAGATCTCATTTTCATTCGGAGAATAAAGTGTTTAGGACTACATAACTATATTATAATGGTGAAAATTTAAGTTAAGAACGCAAATTTGCTTCATTAAATTAAAGAAGAAGTTACTGAATAGACAATTGATAGATTGAACATGTAGTTGTAATAGTTAAGATTTTTTAATAGAATTTAGTTTTGTTAGAAATGAAAATAAGGGCCAGCCATTTGGGGACTTGATACTTATAAATGTTCATAAAATTTAAATTATTGGTTCTTATTTGAGTAATAATGGTAATACATTTGCATAGCGATCTCTCCACAAACTTCCTCAGCGGCTCCATACCTTCATCTTTGGGGGATTTGTCATCTCTCCGATATCTGTACGTGTCATCCAATTACAGTCTCTTCAGTATCATATAATGTGAATTAAATTCTTTTTCCATTACTGACGCAAGTATTGTGGTCTTATTCTTATGGGTGTTTTCAGGAGTTTGAGGTATAATATGTTATCAGGTCAAATCCCTAAAGAATTGGGCAACCTCTCTCATCTCCATTCGATGTATATAAACTCGCTTGCTCGCTCTTTCATTCTCCTTGAATTTCCTTTTAACTTGCCTAGTTTTGTTTGGTTCTTATCTCTTATTTAATTAGGTACCTGGACTTCAATGAACTCATTGGTCAGCTTCCACCAGAACTTGGAAGATTGGGATCTCTTGGTTATTTGTAAGTTTCAAAAAGAAGAATAATAATGTCAACTTTTGATTGTAATAGGAGAAATAAAACATAAAAAGGGTGGATTACAATCCTTTTGATTTGTTGTTGTAGAGGGTTGAGCTCCAACAATTTGATTGGACGACTGCCGGGAAATTATGCCAACTTTAGGGGATTGGGGTGGTTGTAAGTGCAACTCATCATGTTATTTCAACCAACAATCTGTTTAATTATTGTTCCAAGGAAAAGCAACTAACTATGGCTGCAGCAGCGTAGCTGGGAACAGTTTGACCGGTCAAGTACCAAGGTTCATTGCGAATTGGACTGGACTCGGTTACCTGTAAGAAATTACATGTACTTTCTGTAATCATACACGTGAAAGTAAGAATATCATTCAATAATTTGTGTTTTTCTGTACCGAACGCAGGTCCCACGCCGGGAATGATTTTGAAGGAGAGCTGCCTCTTGAACTTCTTTTTAACATGTCAAATCTCCGATACTTGTAAGTGTTCCATGATTTTAACCGGGTTGAAATAAATGCATGTTTTTATTGTGGATGGTTTTTCTTCCAGGTTTGTTAGTGATGTAAGAAGCTCGGCCTTTTTATTTTTCCCAAAACATGCAAAAATGACGGGAATAAGTTACCTGTGAGTTTGTCCTTCCTTGTCTTTTCCTTAAAGCTCACACTAGGGGCAAAAGCTCACGTGCATAACTAAATTGAGATTTGTAAATAAAAGAAAAGGAAAAAGAAGAATGCCTGAAACTTCCTTAGTACGGCAAACTTTAACATTGCTATAGTACTTTAATTTGCATCCTTACCACCTAATCCGTCAATGGATGAGGAGTGAGCCAATGAGCTTATAGCTTAGCTGTCACCAACATCACCTCTTTCTGAGCTTGTTATAATTTCAAATTGGCAAAGCCAAATTGTTTTGAGATATGGCATGTGTTTTACGTGCTCACGCTACATCGATGGTCCACAAGCTGTTTGATTCAAAATCACTAAAAAAATCTAGGTTTGTCAATTTTTATTAGAGATTCAAAAATAAAAAAATTTAATTATAATTACAAAAAATATTAACATCCTGCGTACACTTATTTTTTTTACGTTATGTGACTTTTATTTATAGATAAAATCTTGCTAAGTATCATACTTATCCCTCATTTTTTACGTGACTTTTATTTATAGATAAAATGTTGCTAAGTATTATACTTATCCCTCATTTTTTTCTTTTTAATTTTTATATTTTATTTAAAAAAAACAAGTAATATCGACATAAATCCAAAAAAAATTAATTATTTAAAAATTATTATGTTAAATATCAAACATGTTAAAAAAAATTTAAATTTTAAATTTTTTAAGATTATATTAAAAATGCTAAAAATAATATAAATATATTAAGATCATATTTTTTTAATTTTATATTGTTTTCTTGTTATTTTTGTTTTATATTTGTCTGGGAGCGTTATTGTTGTAGAATTTGGATTATGACCGCTCTTTTACATAAATATTTTTTTAGGCCTATTTTTTTTTACATGATCTTAATTTTTTTTTTAATGAGCTATTACATGCTGTGAAGACCAGTTGTATCTGGGATTCAGGTTTGAGAATTTAAAAAAATATATATATTAATCACGACTAATGATATTTATGTATGTGACTCTTAATGATATTCTCAATGGCTATGTACGTGACTCTTAATGATATGGATGCATTGGATAAATCCAAACACCAACTTCTTCAATGGTTTGTGTAGGATGATAAGGAATTGCTCAATAAGTGGTGAAATCCCCCCGTACATTGGTGATTGGTCAAGGTTAACATACCTGTAAGTTTCATCTCCTCTTTTGTAAACGATTTGTAGTTCTGTCATGGCTATTTTGTTTCATAAGCTCTATAGATGCTCATTGTTTAGGGCCTTTAGGCCATGCATAGGAAGTGTTGATGATTTTGATTATGTGTTTACAGAATCAACTATGCAATAATTGACCATAGCACAACTATATATCAAATATGAAAAAGCTAACGTTTGCTTTCATTTTATTGATCCTGCAGAGACTTGAGCTTTAACAGCTTAACTGGTGGAATACCAAATTCCATGAAAAAGCTGAAATTAAGTAAGATGTATGCAAAAGAGATTCCTTGAACTCGATGTCTTATAATAAGCTCGTTCTGCCACTCTGTTAAAAAGTACATGGGATGGTTTTCATAGTGGTTTGTTTTGTTTAGGTTTCTTACAGGAAATATGCTTAATGGCACAGTACCTTCCTGGGTTCGTCATACCATTGAAGACAAGGCGTATGTTATGGCTTTGTGCTCTTTGCTCAGATGGGTTGTTTTCCCTTTTGTAGATTTCCTCAATAAAATCTTGATATGTAAACAATAATGTTGCAGGGACTTGTCATATAATAATAATTTTGATGATGGTCCGAAGAAAGGAGAAGGAAAGCTGAACATGTAATAACGGCAACTTCATTTTCTTCTTCCTTTTTTTTCACTTGCAAGAATATTATTGTCTATGAAATCCCAACTTCTGATCATTTTGTATCATGTGCACCAACTGCTTGCATGTTGTTCCTACTCAAGCAGTGAACCAAACAGGTATGGTAATATCCTCCATATGGTGTCATTAATTAAGAACAAATGATCATGAGTTATTTCTTACCAATTTTGTTTGTTATTTCTAGGAATTCTATACTTGATTTGAAAAATAAATGTCGGGGAAAACCAAAGTGTAAGTTCTATTGAGAAGCTCTATAATTTTGCGCAGGACAGATTTTCTGTAATGATTATCATTTTTTGCAGACAATTCCTTATATATAAATTGTGGAGGAGGAGAGACAGTTGTTGATGGGAAAGTGTTTGAAGCAGAAAGGACAACATCAAATTACTATTCAGCTCCAAGAAAAAATTGGGCTTATTCTTGCTCTGGAGACTTCGGATCGAAAACTTACGATTCCAGTGATTACATAAAAAACGTGGACTGTGGAGTTTGTGATTCTGCTGCGACACAGTTATACAACTCAACTCGCCTCTGTCCTCTTTCTCTGACATATTACGGCTTCTGTTTATTTAAAGGAAATTACACTGTGAAACTTTACTTCGCTGAAACTGTTTACCAAACTGATGAAGATTATTCGAATTTAGGGAAACGTGTTTTTGACGTATATATACAGGTAACCGCTATATTTTTCTGCAGCTTCTTTCAATAATTGCCATCGTTCAACATCCACTGTTTGATATAGGGGAAGAGAGTACTAAAAGACTTCAACATAAAAGAAATGGCCAGCGGCACCAATAAGACATGGACTGCAAATTTCACAACATTTGTTGGAGATGATCATCTATTGAATATCCATTTTTTCTGGGCTGGAAAAGGATCTTTCCGGGAGCCAGGTTTTTCCTATGCACCTGCTGCACTGTCTCTAAATGGACCCCTTGTGGCAGGCATTTCTGTAACTGCAAGTAATGAATTGCATTTTCTTAATTTTCTTGAGCAAAGATTTCTATTACACTTTATCTGGATAAATAATTTTGTCTCTCTGTCTTCCACTATTTGTATTCAGACTTCAAAGTTGGTGGCAACACTGGCAAGGGACTATCTCCTTCACAAATTGCAGGGATTACTGCAGGTTCAGTATTTGCTCCTCTACTTCTGTTGGCTTTCATGTGGAAAATGGGCTGGCTGCGGAAAAACCAGTTGGATGGCACCTCTCGAAGCTAATCTAAAATCATTATGCACCACACAACCTTAGGAATTCTTACTTTGATGTTTTCTTCAAATAGAAATAACTATAGAGGTCCAAGGAATATCTTTCACCCTCAAACAAATAATCGATGCTACTCGAAAATTTAGCCCCAAAATGGAGATTGGCAGGGGACGCTTTGGAATACTATACAAGGTCAGATTTTCTTTCCTGAAACTTTTGTTCCTCAGCATGCACTTTTTTCTTTCAGAGCTCTGGTAAATTGACTTCACGTGTATGCAGGCTGAATTGCCGAACGAGATAAAATTAGCAGTGAAGAAGATTTCTCCTCAATCAAAGCAACATGGAAAAGATGAATTACGAAGGGAAATCTTCAACCTGAAATATTTGATCGTGAGAATCTTGTTCAATTGTTGGATGGCTATTCTATTAAAGACCCGCATCTGCTAGTATATGACTACATGCATAAAGGCTCCCTTCACCATGCGTTGTTTGGTAATACTGCCATCAATTGTAGGCTAGTGTTTTGCACTATAAGGGAAGAATCCTTGACTTGGTGGACCAGAAATTAGCATCCAGTTACGACAGAAAGCAGGCTCTCACTGTTTTGCACTTGGCAATGAAGTGCGTTAATCTGTCTCCTACTCTCAGGCCTAAAATGTCCGAAGTCGTCAGTGTACTTGAAGGTGAGATAAGCCCTCAACAGATTTCCGAAGGCGATGATACTCTATCAGTAAATATTGGAGGACTGTACGATGCGTTTTTCAGGGTGTTGGAAATAGATCCAATGTCTTAGCCAATTGGTAATGTTAAGTTTGATGATGAAAACGTTCTGCCTCTTCTTCTTTATTTTGTATTTACTTTGGTCTTATTATGTGGTGGTGACAAGAGAATATTGATGTGTGCGTGAGAGACTCCATATGTGAGAAAATATGTGTGTTTGCTTTGTCTGCTATGATTTATTTGTGCTGTTATGGCTGCTGGTAATATCGTGAATTCAATTAGATTATTATTAGCCATCCTTCTTCTTCTTTTTATGAAAATGTATAGATTTTCTTGATCAAAAGAAGGCAATATATATAAGGAATTGGCTAAGAAAAAATGGAAAGAGTTAAAAAGGACGCTGCAAACTCATTAGATTTATCTGAGCTTTTTCTAGCTATGTCGTCTGCTACTTCATTTCCTTCCCTGTAAGAGAAATTGCTTATAAGAAAGATGCAAATTATCCTGATTTGAAAAGCTTATTTAGAGGTGCTCGTTGTGCGTAGATAATTTCAATGTATTTTTAAATAAAACATACTTTAGAAAGTAATTACCATTACTATAATACTAAATATATTCTTACTAAAATTTCATATTGTTGCTTATACTTGTTGTTATTATATGTTGTATTTGTTTCTATATTCTTACTCATTAGATTTATGTTTTTTTTCTATTCTTTGATAATTTTTTGAGACTTTATTTTGTAGAGATTTTTATTTTCATTTCTGCTTCTTCTTTTTTCTGTTCGACTAGTTTTTACTTGAATTTTTAATTTTTATATAATTGAAATTTGTATTTTTTAATAAATTCTCCAACCCTAACAATTTAAGCCCAGCTCAAAATAAATACTCAAGGGATTCTTTCTTCCCTTTCTATTTTTCTTTCAATCCCAATTACAGATCAGTTCAGGCTATGTTATTTCGCTACGTATAATTTGTTGAATTTTAAGTAGTAAAACCACTTGTGTTTTGCTTTTTATAATTATATGAGAAGGTGAAATAATTAACAAGATCCTATAGCTTCAGCAAACTTTATGGCTACAAGTAGCGGCACATTCCATATTTAATTAATTAATGCCAATTTAGTGTGATATTTTTTAAGAATTCATGTCTATTTCTTTACTTACAAGTATAGTTGTTAATTATATTTTAGTTTGTTTAGTACTCTCTCTTCTGTCTTGCTCTATATAAATTTCATTGAATATAAAATTGAGTACTATTTTTTTTCTTTTTGAAAATTTATATCTATTTCTTAAATTATAAATAGCGTTGCTAATTACATTTTAGTTTGTTGAACATATTCTTTTTTATGCACAATTAATCATACTCATCGATAATATATATGACTTATATATATATGTGTGTGTGTGTGTGTTTCTTTCTAATAGACGGTACTTTCTATGTGATTTTTATTTAAAGTCAGTGCTCCTAAGCTTATGCTGATCCAAGATACATGACGTGTGATTAATTAGCTTTTAGATTATCTTTGATACTTAATTTAAATTGTGAATAAATCTTAAGATGAGAAACTCCAAGCTTGGAGTCAACAGATGCTCGGAACATTAATGCAGAAGTGGGACTTTAACATGAAGTCATAAACTAATTAAACTCTTAAGACTTCAAATCTTTCCCTTGAAGTTTGGATCTTCCACTAACATGGGAATGCAATTTTTTGTGTGAAAAGAAATCTATCGAAGACCAAAAATGCACGTGAGAAAGTGGGATTGGTGTAATGTGTGGATACAATATGGTTGGTGGCAGCCATACTTGATATGGTGAGAGTCAATAGTGGGTACTTAACCAAAAAAATGTTGCCTACCATAATTGACCAAAAGAAAAAGATTGTCTCTTATATCAGCTATAAATAGAGGGTGCCATTAATAGCTAAGATACACGAGATAGAGAAAAACACAGAGAGAGCTAGAGTGAGAGTTGAGTTGAGTAGAGAAGTTTTTCTTCTCCTCCTTGTTTTGTTGTTTGTATTGTTTTTAAGCTTGATTAATACAAACCAATAGCTCCATGGAGTAGGCAAGTTGTCGAACCATGTAAATTGATGTGTGTTTGAATGCTTGAATGTCCTAACAACTAGTATTAGAGCTTGTTCTTGAAAAAGAGAGTGTTTGATCCAAACTCAAAAATCAAAGTTCACAAAATGTGTTTTTGAATATATCATCGTGAAGAGGAAGACTAGAGGAATCCATTGGTGAAAACCCGGTGAAAAATCGATGTCCTGCATGCCTGAACGCGCCTCCACCTGCACTGCCTACGCGCACCGAAGCGCCTCAAGCTCTCCATGCATCTTCCTCGCCCGTTTTTTGCAAATTGAACCGGGTTGACCAGACACATCAGCAGCCACGCATGCAGTTCTGCATAGTCAGTAGCCACGTCACCTGCTACATCATCTGACACGTCATCTCTGCCACATCATAATTGTGGGGCTCACATATCGTACATGTCAGACACGTCAGCATTCTAGGTTTTGATTCAGTGTGGCGCAGAGACTATTCCTCCTGACACGTGGCTTTAACTGCAGTGTCCAGTGATCCAAAAGTTTGGTTGATTAAATCTGAGTCATCCGAAGTTCGATTTGGGTGATCTTAGTGTCGTTTCCAACATTTTTGGCCATTCCAAACACATTCGTAAGGTCAGATTTTATAGATTCAAATCCGAGAAAGATTAAAAATGGCAGATGAAATAAAGGCCACGGGAATTGAAAATTTTGATGGAACTGATTTTGAATATTGGAAAATTCAAATTGAAGACTATCTATGTCATAACCTAATTTTGGGTTATTCCCCAAAATTCATTTTTTCCTTTTCAAAATAAAAATAAAAAATAAAATAAAGGCTGGCAATGTGGAGAAAGTTGATCTAGAAAGACCGCAAAAATAGGCAAAAATCAAACTGCAATTTTTGGAGGAGATTCAAAACCTATTAGCGCCCTATTTTGCCCAAAATTGAAAAAATACAAATTCGAGGTCAAATTAAATGATTATGGGACAAATTTGCATAAAAATTAAGCCCCATAACATAATTAATTTTTAATAGGCCAATTTGATTCAATCATGGGCCAAATTAAATTTTTAATTATGTTTAAGGATTAATTTAGGACCAAATGAAGGATTTAATTAAGTGCAAGAACTTAATTATACTTTAAATGGGTCAAATTAATTTTATTTGGGGTTTAATTGGTAAAACATTAAGTTTGGAAGCCTAATTTGGGCTTAATTGAGAAGATTGGAATTTTAAGAGACCAAATTTAATTTTTACCCAATTAATTGGTTATGTTTAAGTATTAATTTAGGTCCAAATGAAGGATTTAATTAAGTGCAAGGACTTAATTATACTTTAAATGGGTCAAATTAATTTTATTTGGGGCTTAATTGGTAAAACATTAAGTTTGGGAGCCTAATTTAGGCTTAATTGAGAAGATTGGAATTTTAAGAGACCAAATCTAATTTTTACCAAGTTAATTGATGGAAATCAGGGGCCAAATTGATAGAAAATTGAAGTTTTGGGGCCAATTAGGAGTTAAATTGATAAAATCTGAGACCAAAGATCATATTGTAAAAGGCACGTAAATCTGGGACTGAAGTTAAAGTTAAGCGGGGACCAAATTGCACTAAATCAGACGTTTAGGGTCAATTAGGGATTTGATTGAAATAAATTTAAAGTTGGAGGACCACATTAAACAAATCCCTAATTTTTAATCCAAAACGGCGTGGTTTTAGGATTCAAAAAAAAAAAAAAGTGATCCTCACCGGGTTACTGTTCATCGTCTTCCCTGAAAAGATGCCCGAGTAGCAGCTTTCCAGGAGCATTTTCTTCCTCGTTTAGCCACCAAATCTGACAACTCATGAACCCACATGTCCACCTGCAACCCGTTTATCTTGGAGAATGGTTTGGTCGGGTTGAAAAGCTTTGAAATGGCTCCGTTTATTAGCCCAAAGTGGCCACCTCGGGTAGCCTGTAGCCTTGGATTTGCCAAATTTGGCAGTTCGAGGTGCACACTTTGAGCCAACGGCCTGGATTCCTCGAGTCAAATCAGGGGCTGAGAAGTTTTCTCCGTTGAAGACGAGATTACCCTCTTTCCCGCCCTATAAATAGGAGCAAATTGCATGCTCAGAAGCAGGAGAAAATCGAGCCTAAAGTCAGCAAACAATCACTTTTTTCTGCAGGATTCTGCAATTTTTCTTTCTTTCCCTCTCCACCGTGGCCTTCAGCCACCACCACCACCGTCGCCGGACTCCACAGTTGCAGCCACCAGCCACGCCGTCGTCCTCCACTAGACCGCCAGCTCTCCAACGCCAAGTAAGTCTCCTTCCTAATCTACCGATCATCCCCCTCCCCTTCATTATTATAGCTCCCCTTTGTTATTGTAGCTGCTGCATGCAAATTCTGCATGCAGCAGCTAATTAATTAGTTATTGGGTCGGGCCAACTATGGCCCAGCCCATGTGTTTGGGCCCGGCTCGGCCCAAACCAAGAGTTTTGGGCCCATTTCGGCCCACCCATTTTTGCTTAATATTATATTATATTATATAAACTAAAAAAAAATTCTAAAAAAATTCTAAAAATCATTTCAAAAAATTTGTGATTTTTTAAAATATTTTTCTACAAATTTTGCTTAATATTGGGTTGTATACTTACATGCTAAGATACAAGTCCGGTATTAAAATACCCGGTTTTCACTTAAATAAAAAAATTTTAAAAATCATTCCAAATTTTTTTTGATTTTCTTAAATATTTTTCTACAAATTTTTCTTAATAGTGGGTTGTATATTTACATGCTAAGATACAAGTCCGGTATTAAAATACCCGGTTTTCACTGAAATAAAAATAATTCAAAA
The DNA here is from genome assembly GCF_000495115.2 of Populus euphratica. Taxonomy (NCBI): domain Eukaryota; kingdom Viridiplantae; phylum Streptophyta; class Magnoliopsida; order Malpighiales; family Salicaceae; genus Populus; species Populus euphratica. The sequence continues at coordinate 631,664 of NW_011499936.1, read as the reverse complement.
AACAAATTCAAAAAAATATTTTAAATTCATTTCAAAACATTTGTGATTTTCTTAAATATTTTTCTACCAAGTTTGCTTAATATTGGGTTGTATACTTACATTGTAAGATACAAGTCCAATATTAAAATACCCGGTTTTCTTCAAAATATTCAAAAAAACAAAAAAATATTTATTTGTATAGGGCCAAATCCTAAAGAATTTTTCAAGCATGTTTCAAAATAAAAAAATTACATCTTTCTCACGATTTAAATATATATATAAAAAAATGGATATCGTAACTAGTTTATGATTATCCATTAAGGTTTGGCCAAAATATCAAAAACCTTTTTTTTCCTTTTTTACCCCCTCCCCCTTTTTATAATTAAGATGTAGACTTTAATATTTGTGGGGTGTAAAATTACATGATAAAGTACACTCTCGAGTATTAAAGATACAAGGTGTAAATAACAACAATTTTAAAATTTGGACTTCAGAATGGATAGGATTTAACCTAATAAGATAGAGACTCCCTCATAGAGGGAGATCTGCCTTGAACCTTAGGAAAGACCATAGAAATCTGACCTAGAAAAATAATCGAACAACAATGCAGCTTACTTGAGGTAGGGTGCACCGGGGGTGATGCGTCTTCCCCTTGCACAACCAGTCCTTTACTTAGACTCTCGCAGATCATAGGTTCCTAGTAACCATAATACTAGGTGGCGACTCCAAAAGAACCAAGCAAAAACACAAACAAAAAAATCGCCAGCAGATGCCGCGCGGATTTTCCGACGTGCGAAGTATGGCGACTCCACTGGGGAAGCCCTATTTGGTTGGACTAAGTTTTGATTGTTTGATTATTTGATTATTTGATTATCCGTTTTGGTTTGTTTAATCTTATTATTTCAATACCTTTATTTCCTGTTCATCCATAAATACATGCATTCATGCATTTCTTTAATTTGGCATGAAAACCCAATTCTAGGATAGGAGGGGAGTAGCGATCTGCCCCATGACTTTCAGTCGGGGTACAGATTCGTGAAACATCCAACTATGAACTGAGTGTTTACTAGGTGATGGCGGTCACATAGTGCCCCAACCATCCCTTATAAACCCCTATACTGCCTTCACGTGAGGTGGTCATTGGGCAGTTCATAGACCTTTTTTTAGACCAATTAGAAACATATCCCTCATATAATAACCTAGAATATGTCTGAACTTTGCAGGATTTGTGAGCTAAGACCATGACTTCCCTTACCTTTTCGGAATATGGGGAAAGATCTGAGATGATGCAAGTAGTCGAAGGGGATTGCCCAAGAACCAAGGTTGAGGAATTACCACACATAACTAAAGTGCACTATTCCGTAGACACCATAAAGAAGTTAGCTCCTCTTCTAGGATACATTGATGAGAATCTGTTTGAGAAGAAGTATGGAAGAATTGCTCATCTAATAAAGATGCCTGTTCAGATTTTAGCAGTCAAAGCCCTGATGCATTTCTGGGATCCAAGCTACAAATGTTTCAACTTCGGGGATATTGATATGCCTCCTACTCTTGAAGAATATGCTCAGATCTTAAGTTTTTCGAATGACCCCTAAAAAGTGTACTTCAGACAAAGAATTGAGAATACCACTACAGTAGTTGCCAGACTTTTACATTTGGATCAAATTGATCGGTACAAGATATCCAATGGAGGCTTCAAGTGGAAGATGATCGAGAGTAAATTGAAGACAGATAAGGAAGAAGGGAAGCTAGGTGAAGAAAGATATAAGATAATTGCTTTTGCCATCTTTGGGTTGGTTCTGTTTCCTTCAGAAGCTGCCGGAATTATTAGCATTGAAGCTGCTAACGCCTTCCTTGAATTTGAAGAGGTAAAGAATAACCCTACTTCAGCTATCTTAGCTGAAACCTTCTTATCTCTAAACCATTGCAGATTACATGGGAAAGGGGCGATGCGATGTTGTATCCCTCTCTTATTCATGTGGATAGTAAGCCATCTAGAAGCATCAAAAGAAGTCTTCAATAATTTTTTGTGGTTTAACATGAGGCCTCTTGAGCTGGTGCTGACTGAAGAATGGAATGGTTTGGATGAAAAGGCGTGGATAGAGAAATACCGAGAACTTCCCCAAACTAATTTCAGATGGAAAGCTCCTTGGGTAAGTGGTTCGTCTTACCTTATGAGTTGTGGCGACAAGCCATGGGTTCCATTGATCGGCTTAACTGGATATATCAGCTACTCACCCGCATTAGTAGTCAGACAGTTTGGAGAAATACAACACCTGCCAAGAACTCGGGCGATAGCTGAATATACTGGTGTTTAAAGAAGCTAGCTCTTCGGATATGTTAAATACCATGAAGAACGACTGGAAGCGGCCTTTTTTGGTCTATAAGGAAGAAAATCAAAATGAGTTCTCAGTTAGCCCTACGTATTCGATATGGAGGAGTGGCAGTTCATCTAAGATACTTCAAGAGGTAAAAGAGCAAAGAAAAACCCAAGATAAGTTGTCTGTAACATTGGAGCCGAAAAGAAAAAAGGTCAATAATGAGGAAGATCTCCAAGAAGAGTTGGATAAGCTGAGGATTGAGCTCGGTAATAGCAAAAATCATCAAAATTTCCTAGAGAACCAACTTTTGAAAAAAGAAGAGATGAAGGCCTATTTGGATCAGCAATTGAAGGAAAGAGATGAGCAAATAGTTAAGTTAAAGAAGAATCAACATGAAGCAAATGAGCAACTGAAGGAGGAGAAGGCCAAGAATGAGGAGTTGGTAGAAAAGCATGTAATGGTGGAGCATGAATTGGTGAGTTTAAAAAGGGCCTTAGAAAGTAGAAAGTTTGCCGACAAAGAGACTAGCTTCTCTGAAGAAAGAAAGGGACCAGTATAAATTAAAATGGGAAGCTGAAAAAGAGAAGAACAGATTAGCAGATCTCACCATTGAAGAAGAAAGAAGATTAAGAACTCGATATCAGATGCATGTTAAAGATGAGAGAGAAGCAAGGAGGGTAGCTGAGTTAGACATGAAGGAATACTTAGACAAGATAAATGGTATGAGAAACCGAATGTCTGCAATTAAAGCTGAGCTTGAGTCCCGAGAAGAAGAAGCAAAGGAAATGCAAAAGCAATTTGAGGAATGACAAGACTATATCAGTAGTTTCGATGCACAACTAAACACTAAGGTAGCCGAGCTTGATATAGAAAAGGAAGAATTGCAAAGGGCCAGAAAGCAGATTCAACAGTTGGAAAAGATGGTTCAAATTTTGGAGACAAACAATGAATCATTAGTCGCCAGTAATGGAACATTGCTTCAAGATAACACCATGTTCCATTACAAGATGGAACAAACTGACAGGCTAATTGACATGGTGGCTAGAAAGGCAAATGAGCTACGAGTGAAGGCTGTTAGGATTGCCAACAACCGCCATAGATATGAGGAATATTTGAATGAAGTTTCCTCTTTCATCAAGAATGTGGCCAATAGAGGAATATCATTTGAATGAAGACACTTTGTATGAACCATTTTGTAACTTTTATAATGTACGAAATTTAATCAATTAAAGGAATTGAGTAAAACCTCTTTGTGTATTATCAAACTTCAGACTTCGGATGTTACCTGTATTTGGCAAAGGAAGTCACAGATTAGCTCTTTAATCCATATGCATGCATTTACATTCATGTTTACACATGCATTTACATTCATGTTTACACATTCATTCATTATAACACACATACATACGCCAGGTCAAAATATAGGTCCCTAAAGAGCTTACAACACTCGACTTCGAGTAAGGAACATGGAAGACGAAGAGCATGCTTACCGTGATGCTCGTCTCCAAGAAGAGTTGGATTCCTTAAAAGATAGTGTGGCTTGCCTCACCGGCTTACTCGAGCAAGTACTAAGGAACACCTCGGGTGAAGGACCTTCAACTAGGCCTGCCCCTCTCCCAGCAAACCAACCTGAAGAAATAATAGGAGAACATGCACAAGAGCCTCAACATACTCCAGCATTTGTGCAGTCACCAACACCAATACCAACACCTGTAGTCGCAGATGCATTCGTTAATGAGTCCCACAAAACTAAGCCATCCGAGGACATTGATCGAGGCAAAATGGAAGCATTAGAGGCCAGGATTAAGGCCATTGAGAGAGTAGACTTATATGATCCTGTACGAGCTGTAGAAATGTGTCTAGTCCCTAATGTGGTGGTACCAAAGAAATTTCGGGTTCCTGAGTTTATCAAATACACCGGCACTCAATGCCCGGTTACCCATCTCAAATCCTATTGCAATAAAATGGCAGAAGTAGTTCACGATGAAAAGCTACTGATGCATTTCTTCCAAGACAGCTTGAGTGGAGCAGCATTAAGCTGGTATATGAGGTTAGATAATACCAGGATCCATACATGGAAGGAACTCGTAGATGCTTTCATCAAGCAATACAAATACAACATGGATATTGCTCCTAACAGAACCAGTCTATCTAACTTGGAGAAGGGAGATAAAGAAAGCATAAGAGAATATGCTCAAAGATGGAGAGATTTGGCAGCACAAGTCCACCCCCCTCTCCTGGAAAAGGAAATGGTTACTCTGTTTGCTAACACGCTAAAAGCACCATACTATGAACACGTGATGGGTAGTTCGGCCCAACAATTCATGGATGTCGTGGTAGTGGCTGAACGAATAGAGCAAGGAGTAAAGAGTGGAAGAATCTCTACACCCATGGAGAAAAAGGGTTTTGGGGCAAAGAAAAGAGAGATTGATCATGTTGAAAGTAGTTACAGAAGCAAGAAAGGCCATTTCCAAAGATATAATACTCAATCCTCTCCACCCCAAATTGCCAATACCAATTTCAACTTCTCGAGCCCAGCCAGAAAACTTGAACCCCAAAACCACCAAGTAAGAAACCAAGCCGAGAGTTTCCCTAAAAGGAATTACCAAAGAACCCACGAACAATTGCCTCCATTGTCTTTACCCCTATATGAAATGTACCAAAAGCTACTAAGTATTGGGCAAGTAGTCCCCATGCCTTTAACACCCCTACAACCACCTTACCCTAGCTGGTATAAGCCAGATCTCACTTGTGAATACCATGCCGGTATAGCTGGCATAGTATCCATACCTGCAACGCCTTTAGAAGAAAACTTCTGCAACTAATCAAAGCAGGATGGATAGCATTTGAAGATGCCCCTAATGTGAATGCGAACCCTCTACCTAATCATGCTTCAGGTAGTGGGTCTGTAAACATGTTAGAAGTGGAACACTCAAACATCATAAAGGTGTCAATGGACAAAATCTACCAAATGATGGTAGATGCAAGGTATAATGAGGGTAGCGAGAAGTGTTGTGAACTGCATAATGTAAAAGGCCATGTGATCAACCATTGCGAGGGCTTTCACAAAAAAGTGACGCAAATGATGAGTCTTGTGTTGCTACGAATTGAGAAAGCAACAAGTGGAGAGGTGTTCATGATGGAGGCACCAAATAAAGAGGTGTGTCGAGTACAATTCACTACCGGAAAGCCACCCAAATTGGTCTTATCCAAACCTGTAGTGGAACATAAAGGGAATTATAGTGCTTTACCTCACGACTATGGGTATCCTTTTAGAAGCACTCTACAACCGCCCATTTTTCAAGCAGAAATTGGGGGATTGACCCATAGTAGCAGATGTTTCACTCTAGAAGAGTTGGAAAAACAAAGAAAAGCCAAGGGTAAAGAAGGAGTTGACATTACTGAGGAAATAAATAAACCTGTCATGGAAAAGGAAACCAACGAATTCTTAAAGCTAATGAAACATAGTGAATATAGTGTTGTTGAACAGCTTAAGAAAACTCCAGTAAGAATATCATTATTTTCTCTGATTCTAAGCTCTGAGCCACATAGGAAGGCTCTACAAAAGGTATTAAATGAAGCATACGTTCCTCAAGACATCAATCAAGAAGCCATGAAACATTTAGTGGGAAGAATCCAAGCCTCAAATTATATATACTTCACTGAAGATGAATTGAGTCCCGATGGTACTGGGCGCAACAAGCCATTATACATTACTGTGCGTTGCAAGGATATTCTAATCGGAAAGGTACTCATTGACAATGGTTCTGCGCTGAACGTCCTACCATTACATATCTTGAAAGAAATGCCTGTCGATGAGTCACATATGAAGCCCAACATCTTGATGGCGAGAGCATATGATGGTTCACCAAGACCAATAATTGGGACCCTAGAAGTAGAGCTATATGTGGGGCCACAGATGTTCTTAATAACATTACAAGTAATGGACATTCACCCATCTTACAGCATATTATTAGGAAGGCCGTGGATTCATGCAGCTGGAGCAGTAGCTTCTTCATTGCACTAGTGTTTGAAGTATATCATGAATGGAATGTTGATAATTGTCAAAGCTGAAGAGACAGTTTCCATGATAAAAAATGTGGCCATACCTTTTATTGAAGCAGAAGATTGTAGAGATGGGAATATTCATGCTTTTGAAATTGTGAATGCAGCATGGGTTCCTGAAGGCATAGTGTTAAGAAAGCCTAAAATCCCAGAAACAGCAAAGATGGCTGCCAAATGCTTCTTAAAAAAGGGATCTCCTTTTCAGTGTAATCCTGAGACAAGAATGCGTAGCCTGATCAACCTAAATGGCATAAATCAAAGGTTTGGGCTCGGATATAAGCCCAAGAAAGACGATTGCAAGCAGGTTACTCAAGTTAAAAGAGAAGCAAGAATGGCGAGGATTGAAGGGAGGGAGCCGGAAGAAGAGGAACTTGTCATCCCACCACTCCAAGTATCTTTCCCAAGGGCTGTAGAAGTGATTAGATCTGACATAATGGATCTTCACATCAATACCCTAGAGAGCGAAGAAGAAAAACGAATAGAGGAAGTAGATTTGGAGATGAAGGACGAAGTGCTGCCACAACTTTCCATTCACATCATTGATGAACCTCCTGCTAGATCTTTCGTACGAAGATTGGCTGAAGGGGAGGTGTACCAGAATTGGAAGACGGAGCCTATTCCTATTGTGTTTAAAAAGTAATTGTTCTTGTTTAATGATGCTCGAACTTATTTTGTCTTGTTTTGACTTGTGCTGATCTTGTCGGTATTGTAGCTCATAGTACCGCAAAATTTTTAATGTTAACCAAACAGTTTCATTTTAATGAGATCATGCATTTTCTTGTGTTCAAAGTGTGCCTGCATCTTTTATCTTTCCATAAATCACACTTACACGAGCACGCATTGCACTTTCAGGAATCCTAAAAGTTCCATCGATTGACAAAACCATTGCATTAAGAATAATTGGCCAAACTTTGATGATATGATTGCCATGAATGATGAAGAATGGGGGGAGGAAGATATAAGAGAGTTTACTAAGCTGGTAGAAAGTTCAGAAAAGGCTTGGGAACCGGTCAGTGAGAAACTAGAAGCCATTAACGTGAGAGACAAACAAGAAAATAAGGAATTAAAGATTGGCACTCTTATTACAATGGAAGAAAGAAATAAACTAGTTTCTCTATTACACGAGTATATGGATGTTTTTGCTTGGACTTATACAGATATGCCTGGTCTAGATACTGACATAATAGTACATAAGATTCCTTTAATAGAAGGAAGCAAGCCAATTAAGCAGAAAACCAGGCGAATACGCCCAGATATGTTACTTAAGGTAAAATCCAAGATACAAAAACAATGGGATGCAGGGTTTCTAGATGTAGTCCAATATCCACAATGGGTAGCCAATGTGGTCGTAGTCCCAAAAAAGGATGGGAAGATTCGGGTATGTGTGGACTATAGAGACTTGAACAAGGCGAGCCCAAAAGATGATTTTCCTTTGCCCCATATAAACATTCTTGTTGATAATGCTGCAAGAAATGCTACATATTCTTTTATGGATGGATTCTCTGGTTACAATCAAATTAGAATGGAAGAAGAAGATAAAGAGAAGACCACTTTTGTCACACCTTGGGGGACGTTTTGTTATAAAGTAATGCCGTTCGGATTGAAGAATGCTGGAGCCACATACCAAAGAGCAATGGTTACCCTATTCCATGACATGATGCACCGAGAAGTGGAAGTTTATATGGATGACATACTTGCAAAATCAAAGAAAGAGGAAGATCATGTGCAAGTGTTAAGAAGACTATTTGAAAGGCTGAGGAAATTCCAGCTAAAGTTGAATCCTGCAAAATGCTCATTCAGGGTGAAAACAGGAAAACTATTGGGCTTCATAGTAAGTGGTCGAGGAATAGAAGTTGATCCTGATAAAGCTATAGCTATTCAAGAGATGTCTGCCCCTAAGACAGAAAAGGAGGTAAGAAGTTTCCTCGGGCGCCTGAATTACATAGCTCGGTTTATATCCCAATTGACGGTGACTTGTGAACCAATTTTCGTTTATTGAGGAAGAAAAATCCTGGAGTATGGGACAATGATTGTCAGGAAGCCTTTGATAAAATAAAGAGGTATTTGCAAAATCCACCATTATTAGTACTTCCAACACCAGGAAGGCCTTTGATTCTATACTTAACAGTAACAGAAACAGCCATGGGCTATGTGCTGGGACAACGTGATGAGTCAGGAAGGAAAGAGCAAGCTATTTACTACTTGAGTAAAAAATTCAATGATTGTGAGTTGAGATATACAACAATTGAGAGGCTATGTTGTGCCTTGGTTTGGAGTGCGAAAAGACTCCGGCAGTATATGTTATACTACACAACCTAGCTAATTTCAAAATTAGACCCGCTCAAGTATATTTGTGAAAAACCTTACCTGTCAAGTAGAATAGCAAGGTGGCAAGTGTTGTTGGCAGAGTATGACATTGTCTTTATGACAAGAAAAGCTGTAAAAGGAAGCATAATTGCTGATCATCTTGCAGACCATGCCATGGAGAACTATGAGCCGCTAAACTTTGACCTCCCCAATGAAGAGGTGATAGTTGTCGAAAATGAAAGGGGGGAAAGCAATCAGTGGACCCTCTACTTTGATGGGGCAGTAAACGTATCAGGAAATGGGGCCGGAGCCGTAGTGATTTCCCCAGAAAATAAGCAGTATCCTGTTTCAACAAGGTTACTGTTTGAATGTACCAATAACACTGCCGAGTATGAAGCCTGCATCATTGGCCTGGAAGCTGCTCTTGAACTTAAGGCCAAAAAGCTTGAGGTCTTTGGGGATTCCTTACTAATCATCTGTCAAGTAAAAGGCGAGTGGCAAACCAAGGATGAGAAGTTGAAGTTGTATCAAAGTTATCTCTTGAAGTTAGCCGATGAATTTGAAGAAATCAAATTCACTCATATAAGTAGAGATAAGAATCAGTTTGCTGATGCCTTAGCAACCTTAGCTTCAATGGCACAAGTTGATACTAAAAGCAAGATTCAACCAATAGATATCGAAGTCAGAAGCTTCCAAGCCCATTGCTGCTTAATTGAAGAATCACTGGATGGGAAACCATGGTACAATGACATCAAGAAGTTTCTCCAGCATCGAGAATATCCTGAAGGGATTTCCAAGAAGGATGAAAAGACTTTAAGAAGAATGACCATGAAAGGTCATTTGACGGGACTTTGCTTAGGTGTTTGAATAAAAATGAGATTGAACAGACACTAAAGGAAGTTCATGAAGGGATCTGTGCTACACATGCTAATGGGCATACAATGGTGAAACAAATACAAAGGTCTGGATACTTCTGGTTGACCAAGTGTCAAATATATGGCGACAAGATAAATGCGCCTCCAGCACCTCTGTTCAATATGATCTCGCATTGGCCTTTTGATATGTGGGGTTTGGATGTTATAAGGCCCATTAATCCTAAAGCGAGCAATGGGCATAGATTCATTTTGGTGGCCATCAACTACTTCACCAAATGGGTAGAAGCCAGCTCTTACACCCATGTAACTCAAAAAGCAGTTAAGAGGTTTATTGAAAAGGATTTGGTCTGTCGTTATGGTTTGCCAGCAAGATTGGTAACTGACAACGCCCAGAATTTCAATGGGAAGCTGATTGATGAATTGTGCACCAAATGGAAGATTAAACACCTCAATTCCTCCCCTTATAGACCAAAGATGAATGGGACAGTCGAAGCAGCTAACAAGAACCTCAAGAAGATCATCCAGAAAATGGTGATCACCTACAAGGATTGGCATGAGATGTTTCCATATGCACTTCATGCATACCATACCACGGTTAGAACTTCTACAAATGCCACCCCATACTCTTTAGTATATGGAATGGAGGCAGTTGTGCCCTTAGAAATAGAAATCCCGTCACTACGGATCCTAAAGGATGCAGAACTGGACGAATCAGAATGGGCAAAGTCAAGATTTGAGCAACTAACCTTAATCGATGAGAGAAGACTAGCAGCTATCTGCCATCACCAGTTATACCAAAGCAGGATAGCCAAAGCTTACAATAAGAAAGTCAAACCAAGAGTGTTCAAAGAAGGGGATTTGGTGTTAAGAAAGATCCCACTAGCATCAGGAGAAGATCAAAGCAAGTGGGCACCAAACTACGAAGGGCCATATGTAGTGAAAAAGGCTTTTTCTGGAGGAGCTTTAATTCTAACTACTATGGATGGAAGGGATCTACCAAGACCTGTAAACTCAGATGTTGTAAAGAAATACTACGCTTGATGTATTTACCCTTGTCAATCAATGAAATTGAAGTTTGGCCAAGATTTCTATAGTGTTTCCCCTTTCTTCCAAAACAATGCATGATCTCACATATTCACCCAGATTTTTTGGGAATTCAAAGTTTAGTACAAGGACAGAAATCATGTTGGTGTTTTTCCAAAACAAACGAGTTCTAGAAATTCAAAAGATTCCTTAGAGAGGTAACCATACACCAAAAAAAATGATGAAAAAAACAAAAAAGAACACAATGAAGTGACTCCAAAAACAGAGTTTTATTTGCATGAATAATGAGAAATCACTTTGCATACTCGCATGAGAGCAAGGCTTATCGATCCTAAATGCACACATTTTAAGATGAAGAAAGGCCATCTTTGATAATCCTTTTCACAAGGCTAAAATATATCTTTTGCAGTCCCCTTTTGAGCCTAATAGATTTTTCTTGAAAAATAACTTGACTAGGGTCACAGCCTACATTAGAGGGCAAGTGCCAAAAAAATCTTTAACGATTGAAAGTGCCCAAATAACTCTTGGGGGTATGAAAAAAAACCTCGACGATTGAAAATGCCCAAACGATACTAGGGGGCATAAAAGAAAATTCTCAATCATTGAAGATGCCCATACAAAGCTGGGGGCATAAAAAAAATCCAAAGGATCCAAAAATTTTGAGCATAAAAAAGAAGAAGCCAATGCAATGGTGCTCAAAACCAAATGAGAAAACAAAAACAAAGAGAAAGAGCCTAAACCCTACACTGCGGGGGGCATTGTGGACCATTTTACAAATCAATTCCAAGGTCCTGAAATGTACGAACAAAAGTTTGGGATATAAACACTAGTGACCCTTAGTTTTAAAGTCCCTTAAACACCTTTTGAGCCTACGAATATCCTTTTCTTCATAACCAATAGCCCAAGCCTACATTACGTGCCTAATTAAGCCCTTTCTAATCAAATACAAGCAATCTGGATCGATAGGCAGTGCTTTCTCATGCGGAAGAAAATCATTATTCATGCAAATAAAATGAATGCTTTGAAAGACGGTTCTCAATAACCCTCAAATTGAAATTTAAACTTTTTGTGACCAAGTAGATGTCACTTTGTGTTCTTCACGTTTTCACCAAAAGCAAAACTAAAAGTTTTCATCACTTCTGAAAACCTCTCCATAGGAATCACTTGAATTTCTTCAGAATGAGTTTGCTTTGAATCGATGTCAAAATGATTTTTGTGTCTGGAATAGCTTTGAAATTCCAAAATCTCTGCAGGAAAACAACTCTTTGTCAATGACCAAACCTTTCTTCACCTAGCCTCATCCTTAGACCTGATCTGAATACTTGGGGGCATGATCAAGCCGGATGACAATTTACCAAAACACATAGGGTTGGCTCCATGATTCCCCTTCTAAGAAAATAAAAAAATATTGGGGTGAGCTAGAAACCTCTTCAGATAAAGGTTTGAGGGATAAGATGTATATCATATCCTACCCGAGGGTTAAGACCATAAGATACGACTCGAGTAAGCAAGAGTGAAAATAGCTATGAAAGCTTGCTATCAAACACTACAACTTTTGAGAAAAGAAGGACATCATGAAAAAGTGGGGACCTATATTTCTCAGGTAAGTATACATGCATATTGATTATATTGCACTGCTTCCAATATTGTCAGACCGGTTTCACCATCACCTTTTTGGGTAGTGTGTTTTCTAACCCAGCCTCCATTTAAATGCGCCTCAGAACTCTCAACCACCTTAGGTAATGCGTTTTCTAACCCTACCTCTTTTCTACCGCGCCTTTGAACTCTCACCTCTGATGTAATGCGTTTTTTAACCCTACCTCCTATCAAGTGTGCTTTTTAGCTTTTGTTCCCTTTCGAGTCCTATCTCTTTTCAAATGCTTCATCGAGCTTCCATTGCTCGAATAGTGCACTTTCGAGTCCCATCATGTTGCCTCTTCGAGATATTCCATGTTTTTACCTAGGGAGGTCACCCACTACCATATGACCACTCTCCTTTTTTTTTTTACCTAGGCAGGTCGTCCATTGCAATAAGACCTCCTTGAAAAATCTCTATATCTTTCATCTCTTTGAAAAATCTTCATGTTTTTCCCCTGGGCAGGTCGCCCATCACAACAAGATCACTTTGAAAAACCTTTGTATTTTTCACAAATTTGAAAAAAAAAGGCCTCTAAAAACAATCTGTGTTTTTCACTTGGGTAGGTCATTTATCACAATCAGACCTCTTCAAAAACTCTTTTTACTTGTTATTTGGGTTGGTTGCTCATTATAATGAAACCATCTTTTAAGAAACCCTTTCATTTCTTGCCACCTCTAAAAACTTCTGTTCGGGTCGGTTGCCCATTATAATAAAACCGTTTTGAGAAATCATCGTATTTTTCACCACTTTAAAATCTTCATGTTTCTTTTTCTCTCACTTGGGTAGGTCACCAACACAACAAGACCACTTTGAAAAGTTTTGTATTTTTGAAAAAACCTTTGTATTTTTCAAACCCTTTCACTTCGGTAGGTCACCCAACACAGCAAAACCGCTTAAACAAAAAAAAATCTTGATGTTTTTCATCATTTAAAAAAAAAATATATCTTCCAGTTTTTACTTTGAGTACGCTTTCTATCCCACAAAAGGATTCATTATTTCTCAACATGATGAGTCAACCATTTCCTATCCTTCCTTTTCATCTTTACAGCATTTCCTATCAAAAGTCTCTGATGAGACTTTCTATCGCAAACCTTGTAAAGAGGGGGGCAACTGTCATAACCCAATTCTGGGTTATTCCCCAAAATTCATTTTTTTTTTCAAAATAAAAATAAAAAATAAAATAAAGGCCGGCAATGTGGAGAAAGTTGATCTAGAAAGACCACAAAAATAGGCAAAAATCAAACTGCAATTTTTGGAGGAGATTCAAAACCTATTAGCGCCCTATTTTGCCCAAAATTGAAAAAATACAAATTCGAGGTCAAATTAAATGATTATGGGACAAATTTGCATAAAACTTAGGCCCCATAACATAATTAAATTTTAATAGGCCAATTTGATTCTATCATGGGCCAAATTAAATTTTTAATTATGTTTAAGAATTAATTTAGGACCAAATGAAGGATTTAATTAAGTGCAAGAACTTAATTATACTTTAAATGGGTCAAATTAATTTTATTTGGGGTTTAATTGGTAAAACATTAAGTTTGGAAGCCTAATTTGGGCTTAATTGAGAAGATTGGAATTTTAAGAGACCAAATTTAATTTTTACCCAATTAATTGGTTATATTTAAGTATTAATTTTGGTCCAAATGAAGGATTTAATTAAGTGCAAGGACTTAATGATACTTTAAATGGGTCAAATTAATTTTATTTGGGACTTAATTGGTCAAACATTAAGTTTGGGAGCCTAATTTGGGCTTAATTGAGAAGATTGGAATTTTAAGAGACCAAATGTAATTTTTACCAAGTTAATTGATGGAAATCAAGGGCCAAATTGATAGAAAATTGAAGTTTTGGGGCCAATTAGGGGTTAAATTGATAAAATCTGAGACCAAAGATCATATTGTAAAAGGCGCGTAAATCTGGGACTGAAGTTGAAGTTAAGCGGGGACCAAATTGCACTAAATCAGAAGTTTAGGGTCAATTAAGGATTTGATTGAAAGAAATTAAAAGTTGGAGGACCAAATTAAACAAATTAACAAATCCCTAATTTTTAATCCAAAATGGCGTCGTTTTGGGATTCAAAAAAAAAAAAAGTGATCCTCACCTGGTTACTGTTCATCGTCTTCCCTGAAAAGATGCCCGAGTAGCAGCTTTCCAGGAGCATTTTCTTCCTCGTTTAGCCACCAAATCCGACAACTCATGCACCAACATGTGCACCTGCAACCCCTTTATCTTGGAGAATGGTTTGGTCGGGTCGAAAAGCTTTGAAATGGCTCCGTTTATTAGCCCAAAGTGGCCACCTCGGGTAGCCTACAGCCTTGGATTTGCCAAATTTGGCAGTTCGAGGTGCACACTTTGAGCCAACGGCCTGGATTCCTCGAGTCGAATCAAGGGCTGAGAATTTTTCCCCGTTGAAGACGAGATTACCCTCTTTCCAGCCCTATAAATAGGAGCAAATTGCATGCTCAGAAGGAGGAGAAAATCGAGCCCAAAGTCAGCAAAAAATCACTTTTTTCTGCAGGATTCTGCAATTTTTCTTTCTTTCCCTCTCCACCGTGGCCTTCAGCCACCACCACCACCGTCACCGGACTCCACAGTTGCAGCCACCAGCCATGCCGTCATCCTCCACTAGACTGCCAGCTCTCCAACGCCAAGTAAGTCTCCTTCCTAATCTACCGATCATCCCCCTCCCCTTCATTATTATAGCTCCCCTTTGTTATTATAGCTCCCCTTCAGCAGCTAATTAATTAGTTATTGGGTCAGGCCAACTATGGCCCGGCCCATGTGTTTGGGCCCGGCCCGGCCCCAACCAAGAGTTTTGGGCCCATTTTGGCCCACTTTTCATGGGTTGAGCTCGGCCCGGCCCACATGTTTTTAATATTTAATATTTAATTATTTATATTATATTATATTATATTATATAAACTAAAAAAAATTCTAAAAATCATTTCAAAAAATTTGTGATTTTGTTAAATATTTTTCTACAAATTTTGCTTAATATTGGGTTGTATACTTACATGCTAAGATACAAGTCCGGTATTAAAATACCT
>NW_011499936.1:597722-615838 GCF_000495115.2 Populus euphratica | reverse complement strand
TTTAATATTTGTGGGGTGTAAAATTACATGATAAAGTACACTCTCGGGTATTAAACATACAAGGTGTAAATAACAGCAATTTTAAAATTTGGACTTGTATTAAAGATACAAGGTGTAAATAACAACAATTTTAAAATTTGGACTTCAGAATGGATAGGATTTAACCTAATAAGATAGAGACTCCCTCATAGAGGGAGATCTGCCTTGAACCTTAGGAAAGACCATAGAAATCTGACCTAGAAAAATAATCGAACAACAATGCAGCTTACTTGAGGTAGGGTGCACCGGGGGTGATGCGTCTTCCCCTTGCACAACCAGTCCTTTACTTAGACTCTCGCAGATCATAGGTTCCTAGTAACCATAATACTAGGTGGCGACTCCAAAAGAACCAAGCAAAAACACAAACAAAAAAATCGCCAGCAGATGTCGCGCGAATTTTCCGACGTGCGACAATCTATATGGGAAGAAACTTCATCATTCTCTGTTGGGGAGCAAACCAGAAAATGTGTCAGAAGAAGATTGGCAAATTCTTGATAGATAAGTTTTGGGCATTATCCGGCTATCTTTATCAAGAAGAGTTGTTCATAATGTTACAAAAGAGAAATCCACAACAAGATTGATGGAAGCCTTGTCTGGGATGTATGAGAAACCCTCAGCAAATAACAAAGTGCACTTGATGAAGAAGTTGTTCAACCTAAAGATGATAGAAAACACCTCTGTTACACAACATCTCAATAATTTCAACACCATCACAAATCAATTGTCATCTATTGAGATTGAGTTTGATGATAAGATCCGAGCACTTATTTTGCTAGCTTCACTTCCAAGCAATTGGGAAGGTATGAGAACAACTGTAAACAACTCAGCCGGAAAATCTAAATTAAAATATGATGACATCCGAGACCTGATTTTAGCTGAAGAAGTACGAAGGCAAGACTCGGGTGAAAGCTCAAGTTCAGGTTCAGCTCTCAACATCAATACTCGAGAAAGGAGACAGGACAAAGGCTTATCCAAAGGCAGATCAAAATCCAGGTATCGAAGTAAAAGCAAGCTTAGACCCAGAAAGCAGGTTGAATGTTGGAATTATGGAAAATCTAGTCATTTCATGAGGAGTTGCACAAAATCAAAGAAATTTGAAGTGATTCTGCAAATGCCACTACAGACGAGGTACAAGATGCTTTGATTTTTGCTATAGCTAGTCCTATTGATGCTTGGGTTTTTTATTCTGAAGCTTTATTTCACTGTACTCTACACCATGAAATGATGGAAGACTATGTTGCTGAAGATTACGGGGTAATCTATCTAGCTGATGGACAACCATTGGATATTGTGCGTATAAGAGATGTGCAAATCAAGACAATGAATGGATCTATATGGAACTTGCAAAATGTAAGGCATGTTCCTGGACTAAAGAAAAAGTTGATTTCGGTCAGACAACTTGATGATAGTGGCCATTTAATCATTTTTTCTAGAGGAATGTGGAAGTTATCAAAGGGAGTAATGGTTTTGGCTCGTGGAAAGAAAACTGGCACCTTGTATATGACCACAAGATCAGCAGATATAATTTCCTCTACTGAAGCAGAAAATCTAGCACAACTATGGCACTGTAGACTCGGCCATATGAGTCAAAAAGGGATGAAAATACTTCAGTCAAAGGGAAAGCTGCTAGAGTTAAAAAATATTGATCTAGACATTTGTGAAAGCTGTATTCTCAAAAAATAGAAGAAGCTTAGTTTTTTAAAGGTAGGCAGGACCTTAAAACCAAGAAAGCTAAAACTGGTGCACACAGATTTATAAGGACCAGCTCCAGTAGCATTTCTTAAAGGTTCTCGGTACTATGTGAATTTTATTGATGACTTCAACAAAAAGGTATGGGTCTACTTTCTGAAAAATAAATCTAATGTGTTTGAAACATTTAAGAAATGGAAGGCTATGGTTGAGACTGAATCAGGTTTTGAAGTTCAAATGCTTACGATCTGATAATGGAGGAGAATACATTGATGGAGGTTTCAAAGAGTATTGTGTTGTCAACGGTATGAGAATGAAAAACACAGTTCCAAGCACACCACAACAGAATGACATTGTTGAACGGATGAGCAAGACCATCAATAAATGAGCTAGAAGCATGAGGTTGCATTCTGGGTTACCACAAACATTTTGGGCTAATGTAGTTCATACTGTAATTTACTTGATCAACCGTGGACCATCAGTTCCTTTAGAATTCAGACTGCCTGAGGAAGTATGGAGAGGAAAAGAAGTACAACTTTCTCATTTAAAGGTCTTTGAGTGTGTTTCCTATGTGCATGTAGATTTTGATACTCGTAACAAGCTGGATGTCAAATCAAAGAATGTTTCTTTATTGGCTATAGAGATGAAGAATTTGGATTTCGATTTTGGGATGATCAGAACAGGAAGATTATCAGAAGCAAGAATGTGATCTTCAACGAGAAAGTTTTGTACAAAGACAGATCAAGTATAGAACCAGAGATAGCTGATTCAGATACAAGTCCATAAAAATCTAAATTCATAAGATAAAAAGGGCTTCTCGATGTTACCACTCAAGAATCCTTACAAGAAAATTCAAGCATATCCGTACCCACTACTACTACGTAAGAAAATGCAGAGCCAAATGAACCAGTTGTTCACAGGTCTTCAACGACTATAAAGCTTCCACAACGGTTCACACTTCTACTGAATTATATTTTGCTGACAGATGGTGGTGAACCATTAACTTATAAAGAATCCTTACAAGATGGAAACTCGAGCAAGTGGGAGTTAGCCATGAAGGACGAGATGGAGTCATTGTTGAAAAACAAGACTTGGGAGTTGACCATACTGCCTGAAGGAAAGAAGGCTTTGCAAAACAAGTGGGTTTACAGAGTAAAGACTGAGCATGATGGAAGCAAACGGTTCAAGGCAAGACTTGTTGTAAAAAGGTTTCAGTAAAAGAAAGGGATTGACTACTTTGAGATATTTTCTTCAGTTGTGAAACTTATAACAATCAGAATTGTTATGGGGATAGTAGCTACAGAGAATTTACATCTTGAACAATTAGATGTAAAAACAACATTTCTTCATGGTGAATTGGAGGAAGACATTTACATGCAACAACCAGAGGGGTTTGCAATACCAGGAAATGAGAGTCAAGTTTGCAAGCTAAAGAAGAGCCTATATGATTTGAAGCAAGCTCCAAGACAGTGGTACAAAAAGTTTGACAACTTCATATGTAGTTTGGGATACACAAAATGTCAGGCTGATTATTGTTGCTATGTCAAATATTTTGATAACTCCTAAATCATTCTACTGTTATATGTGGATGATATGTTAATTGCAAGATCTAGCATGGAAGAGATTGACAAGATAAAGTAACAGTTGTCAAAACAGTTTGAAATGAAAGATCTAGGAGCTGCTAAACAAATACTTGGCATGAAGAGAAGGTTCAAGATTGTTCATGGAAATATAAATCCTAGTAATATTATGCTTGATAACTCTCTTATGGCCAAGTTGTCTGACTTTGGATTGGCAACGCTTTGTGATGAGGAAGATCCATTTATGACCATCGAAGCAAAAGGGTCGCGGTATGTATTACGATCATTGATTGACAACTACTTTCATTCTTTTAAACAAGAGCTAACCAATAATTAATCTCTTATTGCAGAGTTTACATGGCACCTGAGTATTCAATGGGAAAAGCAATAAATACTGTTAAAGCTGATGTTTACAGTTTCGGAGTTGTCCTACTCGAAATAGTTAGCGGAACAGAAATAGTTAGCGAGACAGTTAGTGAAGAATACACACCCACCCAGGAAGTTGAGTTTCTTCTGGATAAAGTAAGTGGATCTGACAGGATAAACCCCCTTAGTTTTTTTTTTTTGTAAGTTATTATCAAACCAAACATGTTCTGCCAACATTAAATTACATGTGGATTCTACAACAAGTTCAGAGAAGAAATTTATAATAAAAAAGGATATTATTATTTAATAATTTGAAATATATAATCATATAACAAGAAACATAAAAAAATAAAATAAAATAAACTATAGAAAAATATGTTTGATTAGATGATTAAAATTATTTCTTGATTACCTAGAGTTGCTCAATTCCTTTATCTCTCTTTTTTATTGATTATTTTCTTAATACCCCCTCAAACTCATGATAATTTTATTTTTCTTGAATTTGACATACAGAACTTCTATTGTCATTGAATGCTTATCTTTAACAATTGTATTTTTTTAAACATAGCTATTATTAGTTTTTTTTTTAAATTTTCTTAAGATTGTTGCTATACTTTTCTAGCCCAAACATATCACAAAGTTTTTATTTCAAAAGCAGATTTCAATTACCATCTTATTTATATTTTTAATTAATATCACAAAGTAGAGTGAATATGTGAAAGTATCAAGTCTACAAGATATTTACTTGAAAAATATGTTCGAGAATAATATAAATTATATTTTAAAATCTTATTTAACAATTTAAATTTTTAGATTGAGAAGGTTTTTTTAAAAGTCCTCAAGAGGCATAGCATGATGGCAAAGGGCTTGAGATCTACATAGCAGGTCTTGAATTCGAGTCAGGATGTGCACCTCTTGTAAGAATCTGGGACAGCCGAGGTTTTACTCGCTCACCTGGGCCCACAAAGTACGCTTTCCGGGAGATGGGATTTCCTTGAATAAAAAAAAAAAGGTTCTTTAAAAGTTTATCCTTGTTGACTTTGTAGATTCATTATAAATTTTTACTTTATTGATCTTCATTATCAAAAATTATATATTAATTTGTTTCATTAATTGTTTATATATATCTATATATATATATATATATATGAAAGTTTAGTCACTTATTTAATTTTTAATGATTATTTAAATTATGATGTTATAAAAACATAGCCTAAGGGTTCAATATTGAAAATATATAAAAAAAAAACAAATCATGTTTAATTAATAAAATATTATTAGAATTTTTTCTAATTAAAAATTATATTTTCTTCAATGTGAATTAAAATTGATAATACATTAAAAAAATAAAAATAAAAATAAGATAATTTTTAATATCAATTAAAGTGAATAAACCTTTCTAAATCATTGGAATAATCTAAATATGATTTTAGCATTTTAAAAACATTATTTATGCACCACTTAGTAACTAATTAAATATCAATTAAGAAATTACTGAACATAATTTTTTTTATTAATATAAGTGTTTGAACTAGTTTGTGCGCATCTCAATCAATCTCACAATCCTAAAATTAACGTCACGATCTTAAAATTAACTGTCATGTAAACTTTTAGTAGTTTTAAGTTTTATAAGATTCAAACTGGTGATTTCTAAAGAGAAATCTGACCAATTGAGCTATATTTTTTAGAGTTACCAAACATGATTCTTTTTTTTTTTTTAGATTAACGTGGGTGTCCGGGCCAGCTTGCGCGCACCACGACCAAACATGATTCTTTTTTTTTTTTTAGATTAACGTGGGTGTCCGGGCCAGCTTGCGCGCACCACGACCAAACATGATTCTTTTTTTTTTTTAGATTAACGTGGGTGTCCGGGCCAGCTTGCGCGCACCACGACCAAACATGATTCTTTTTTTTTTTTAGATTAACGTGGGTGTCCGGGCCAGCTTGCGCGCACCACGACTAATCCCACGGGCCCTGACGACCAAACATGATTCTTGATTATACGTGTAGTTAACTAAGTACACATTGTTACACTATACTATGATTTGTTGTGTTATATTGTAAATAAAATCAATCAACTGTTCCGTATTGTATTGATATATGATTAAAATAAAATTATTATTACATTGCTAATTAATGGTTTTAGTGCTACACATGAACAAATACTTGACCATAAATTTTAAAGATGCATTATTGCTTCTCAATGTTCACTTTCTGATTGGACCCTAGAAATGAAGGGTAAGCTATCAGTTTTCGGCCTTCAACTGATGCTTTAGCTTTATTAATCTTTCTCTGCTCGACAATGCAAAAGATCGACATAATGGAAGCAAAAGATCGACATAATGGAAGTAAAAGATGCTGAACATGAACAAATACTTGACCTTAAATTTTAAAGATGCATTATTACTTCTCAATGTTCACTTTCTGATTGGACCCAAGAAAAGTAGGGTAAGCTATCAGTTTTTGGCCTTCAACTGATGCTTTAGCTTTATTAATCTTTATGTGCCCGACAATGCAAAAGATTTGCTGAACATAAACAAAGACTTGACCATAATTTGTAACGATGCATTATTACTTATCAATGTTCACTTTCTGATTGGACCCAAGAAATGTAGGGTAAGCTATCAGCTTTTGGCCTTCATACGTTCTGGTGCTTTAGCATTATTAAATGCAAAAGATGCTGAATTACATGAACAAAGACTTGACCATAAATTTTAAAGATGCATTATTACTTACTTCTCAATGTTCAGATTCCATGGGTTCAATCATTAATTTATGATGTATCAAACATTTAGCAGAGCCGTTAATTAGCTGGGCATGAGTGTTGACAGTGTGATTCTGTTTTCAATCTTGTGTTGTTACAATTTCCTGCTGGCCTATTCATAAGCGACAGTGAAGTACATATACAAAATGGAGAGGGTAATTATCTAACAAATTAGTCACCACTACAAATCTTCCATGGAATTAAGAACTTCATGTGATACACGTTTGAGATTCCAAAGGCATGTGTTGACAGCTTGCTTTTTCTTTGTTTTTCACTATCTTCTGTCCTGACGCTTTTCCATTCACTTTTCAATTGCCTTTGGATTTTGCTTTTCTTTAACGTCTTGATAGTACTTTATCATAATCATACTTGTTTTGCAAAATTCTAAGGATAACAGTTTTCATCTTAAAATTAACAATGTTTGATTATTCTTCGGATTAACGCTACACAAATTACAAATTATTTCTTAATATAAAATTCTCATACAGATTTAATTGATAATTCTTTTAGTTTACTACTTAAAAGTTGAGTCATCAGTTAAAAATTTATTTAAAAAACATTCTTCTTCTTATGAATAGAGATCCTCTTTGAATTCTTGTGAACATGAGGTTGAAGATCAATAACAGCATACATATCTACTTTAGAAAAAAAAACAATTCTACAATAGACACCACATGCAGGCTTACATGCCTAAATATTTGCCCTGCCACTTCAGATTTTGTATAAAAGCGAGGGATGTGAGAAGAGTAGTAGTGTAGTGTATGAGAGAGTGCACAGAAAGAGTGACTTGAGCATTCTAAGTGAAATGGATTGTAAAGTAATTTTTAAAATGTTTTTTTAAAAAATATATTAAAATATTTTCTTTTTAATATCAGAATATCAAAACAATTAAAAAATATTAATTTAATTTTTTTAAAAAAATACTCCACCTGTAATCCCAAACAATTAAAAAATATTAATTAATTTACTCGGAAACTATCCAAGTATCCAAGTGTAGCTTTGTGGAGGTGATATCACCATCTATTTAGGCACTTGAGTGTAATAAAGGACTATTACTAAAATTAAGGACTGTGTAGAGTGTGTGTGGAAGATCAAAAGGGCGTTATGCCGATGGCTCATTTGTTTTTTGATGCTTGACAGAGAGAAAAGGATGACTAGTTATGGAGGTTTGATACAGTGGAGGGTATAATTGTTTTAAGGGAAATTGGGTTTTTTTTCTTTTCTTTAGTGGTGTGACAGTGGGAGTGTCGCGCGTCCGAAAATCCACACGGCATCGGTTGGCAATTTTTTTGTTTATTTTTATTATTTATATTTTGTTTGGTTCTTTTGGAATCGCCACCTAGTATTATGGTCACTATGAACCTATGGTCTGCAAGAATCTGAGTAAGATACTATTTGTGCAAGGGGAAGACGCATCACCCAAGTACACCCTACTTAAGGTCAGCTGCATTATTATTTGATCATTTTTCTAGGTCAAAATTTTATTTTTGGTCTTTTCTAAGGTTCAAGGCAGATCTCCCTTCATAAGAGAGTCTCTACCTTATTGGATTAAATCCTAACCATTCTAAAGTCCAAATTTTAAAATTGCCTTTATTTACACCTTGTATCCTTAATACCGGAGGGTGTACTTTATCGTGTAATTTTACACCCCTCAAATATTAAAGTCTACATCTTAAAACAAGAGTTAAAAAGGGAAAAAAAAAGGTTTTTGATATTTTCATTCGTTGGTCTTTTTTTGGATTTTTAAATCGTGACGGGTTTGGGCCAGGCTTGGCCCAGCCTCTTGGGTTAGGTCAGAACTGGCCCGGCCCAAGGAGATGGCTAATTAATTAGCCACTGCATGCAGAAATGAATTCTACATGCAGCGGCTACGAGGAACAACAAAGGAAAAAGGTGGAAAGGGAGGAGATAATTACCTGGCGTGGAGAGAGTCAGCGGCCTGGCTAGTGGTGCACGGTGTAACTAGAGGCGGTGAGGCTGGTGGCGTGCACTGGTTGCTGTAGTAGTGGAGGTCGATCGAAGGAAGAAAAAGAAGAAGAAAAACTTGTAACGGAGAGAGAGAAAGAGGTGTTGCAAGCTGAGGTGTTGCAAGCTGAGGTGTTGCAAGCTGAGGTGTTGCAAGCTGAGGTGTTGCAAGCTGAGGTGTTGCAAGCTGAGGTGTTGCAAGCTGAGGTGTTGCAAGCTTCGGTGATGTGGTTTTATGGCTTTTGGAGGTGGGGATGATGGTGTGGTGTTTCATGGGAAGGATGGCAATGAGGTTAGTGGCGGTGGCTGGAAGCCACGATGGAGAGAGAAAAAAAAAGCTGGTTGCAGGAAAAAAGGGTAGAAAAGTTAATTTTCGGCCAACTTTGGGTTCGATTTTCTCCTTCCTCTAAGCATGAAATTTGCTCCTATTTATAGGGATGGAAAAAGGGTAATCTCTTCTTTAACGGGGAAAAATTCTCAGCCCTTGATTCCACTCACGAATCTAGGCCGTTGGCTCAAAGTGTACACCTCGAACTGTCAAATTTGACAAATCCAAGGCTGCAGGCTGCCCGAGGTGGCCACTTTAGACCGACCAACGGAGCCGTTTTGAATCTTATAAACCCGACCGGACAATTCACGAGGCTGGAGGATTTAGGTGGACATGTTGGTGCAGGCGTTGTCGGATTTGCTGGCCAAACAAGGAAGAAAATGCACCTGGAAAACTGCTACTCAGGTAGCTTTTCAGGGAATACGATGAACAGTAACCCATTTTTTAAAAAAAAAAACTCATAAAACGACGCCGTTTTGGGCGTAACTTCAACTTCAACACCGAATTTACACACCTTTTTCATTATAGTCCTTGGTCTCGGATTTATGCAATTTCACCCCTAATTGACCATTAAACTTTCAATTTCTTCAATTTGACCACTGATTTCACTTAATTAACATGGTAAAAATTAAATTTGGTTTCTTAAAATTTCAATCTTCTCAATTAAGCGCAAATTAGACTCCCAAACTTAATTTTTTCAACAATGAAGCCCCAAATAAAATTAATTTGACCCATTTAAAGTATAATTAATTCCTTGCATTTAATTAAATCCTTCATTTGGACCTAAATTAATTCTTAAACATAATTAAAATTCAATTTGTCCCATGATTAAATCAAATTGGCCCATTAGAAATTTAATTATATCATTGGACTTAATTTTTATGCAAATTCTTCCAATGCTCATTTAATTTGACCTTTGAATTTGCATTTTTCTATTTTTAGGCATAATAGGGTACAATTAGGCCTTGAAATTTCTTCCAAAATTACAGCTTTATTTTTTCCTATTTTTGCATTCTTTCTAGATCAGCTTTCTCCACATTGCCAGCCTTTATTTTATTTTTTAAAAAAAAAAGAGAATTTTATGGGGAATAACCCAGAATTGGGTTATGATAGTTGCCCCCCTCTTTACAATGCTTACGAGTGAAAGTCTCATAAGAGACTTAAGATAGTAAGCGTTGTAAAGAAAGAAAATAAGATGATGGACTCATCATAGAAATGATGAATCCTCTTGAGGGCTAGAAAGTGCAATCAGAGTGAAAACTGGAAGAGTTCTTGAAAATTCAAAGATTTTGAAATGGTCAAATTGTCATGGGTAACTTACCTAGCAAAGAAATTTTTTTTTGAGGTGGTCTCATTGTAATAGATGACCTACTCAGGTGAAAAACACGAAGAAGTTTCAAAGTGTTGAAAAATACAAAAACAATTCAAAGTGATCTTGTTGTAATGGGCAACCTGCCCAGGTGAAAAACATGAAGATTTTTCAAAGTGGTGAGAAATGCAAAGATTCCTCAAAATGGTGAAAAATGAAAAGATTTTTCAAAGTGGTGAAAAATACAAAGATTTTTCAAAAGTAGTCTTGTTGTAATGGGTAACCTGCCCGGGTGAAAAACATGAAGTTTTTCAAAGAGATAAAAACTATGATTATTTCTCAAAACGGTTTTATTGAAATGGGGTAACTAACTCAAATGGAAGATTTTGCAAGTGGTGAGAAATGTAAGGATTTCTCAAAAGATGGTTTCATTGTAATGGGCAACTGGCCCAAATAGAAGATTTTGAAGGTGCTGAGAAATTCAAGGATTTCTCAAAAGATGGTTTCATTATAATAGGCAACTGGTCCAAATAGAAGATTTTGGAGGTGGTGAGAAATGCAAAGATTTCTCAAAAGATGGTTTCATTATAATGGGCAATCGGCCCGAATGGAAGATGAAAAGAGTGGTGACAAATGCAAGGATTTCTTGAAAGATGGTTTTATTATAATAGGCAAACTGGCCCAAATGGAAGATTTTGAAGGTGCTGAGAAATTCAAGGATTTCTTAAAAGATGGTTTCATTATAATGGGCAACCGGCCCGAATAGAAGATGAAAAGGGTTTTCAAAAAGGTTTCAAAGAGGTATAATTGTGATGGGTAACCTACCCAAGTTAAAACAATGAAATGTCTTAAAGAGACAACATGATAGGACTCAAAGATGCAATATTCAAGCAATGAAAGCTTGATAGAGTATTCGAAAAGAGATAGGACTCGAAAAGAAACGAATGCTAAAAAGCGCACTTGAAAGGAGGCAAGGTTAGAAAACGCACTACCTAAGAGGTGAGGGCTCAAAGGTGCACTAAAAAGGAAGGTAGGGTTGGAAAACACACTACCTAAAAGGTGAGGGCTCGAAGGCGTATTAAAAAAGGAAGTAGGGTTGGAAAACACACTACCTAAGAAATGAGGGCTCGAAGGCACACTAAAAAAGGAGGCAAGGTCACAAAACACACTACCTAAGAGGTGAGGGCTCGAAGGTGCACTAAAAGAGGAGGCAGGGTCACAAAACACACTACCTAAGAGGTGAGGGCTTGAAGGCGCACTAAAAAGGGAGGGAGGGTTGGAAAACATACTACCTAAGAGGTGAGGGCTCAAAGGCACACTAAAAAGGGAGGTAATGTTGGAAAACACACTACTTAAGAGGTGAGGGCTCGCAAGCGCACTAAAAAAGGAGGGAGGGTTGGAAAACACATTACTTAAGAGCTCGAAGACGCACTAAAAAAGGGAAGTAGGGTTGGAAAGCACACTACTTAAGAGGTGAGGGCTTGAAAGAGCACTAAAAAGGGAGGTAGGGTTGGAAAGCACACTACCTAAGAGGTGAGGGCTCTAAAGAGCACTAAAAAGGGAGGTAGGGTTGGAAAACACACTACCTAAGAGGTAGTGGATCAAAAGAGCACTTAAAAGGAAGTGAGGGCACAAAGGCACACTCAAAATGAGGTAGGGTTTAAAAAAAGCACGCTACCTAAGAGATGGTGGCTCAAAAGAGCACTTAAAAGGAAGTGAGGGCACAAAGGCACACTCAAAATGAGGTAGGGTTTAAAAAAAGCACGCTACCTAAGAGATGGTGGCTCAAAAGAGCACTTAAAAGGAAGTGAGGGCACAAAGGCACACTCAAAATAAGGTAGGGTCAGAAAGCACGCTACCTAAAAGATGGTAAAACTGATCTAACAATGTTGAAAGTAATGCATCATGATCAATATGCATGTATACTTACCTGAGAAATATAGGTCCCCATTTCTTCATAGTGTCTTTCTTTTCTCAAAAGTTGGAGTGTTGGCAGTAGGCTTGGATAGCTCTCCCACTCTTGCTTACTCGAGTCAAATCTTGTGATCTTGACCTCTAGGAAGGACTTGATGTCATCATAGTTCTTTGTCTTCCGGCCTTTATCTCAAAGGTTGCCAATTTTGCCTGATAGTTTCTTAGAAAGGGAATCATGGAGCCAGCCCTACCAGGATTTTTTGATTGCCCCCCAACTTGATCATGCCCCCAAGTGTTTAATTTGGGTTTAGGGATAAGGATATGTAAAGGTTTGGTCTTTGACAAGGAGTTGTTTTCAAGAAGAATCTTTAGAATTTCAAAGCTATTCCAGACATAGAAATCATTTTGACATCAATTCAAAGCAAACTCATTCTAAAGAAATTCAAGTGATTCCTATGGAGAGGTTTTTGAAAGTGATGAAAACTTTTAGTTTTGCTTTTGGTGAAAATGTGAAGTACACGAAGTGATATCTGGTTGGTCACAAAAGGTTTAAATTTCAATTTGAGGGTTATTGAGAACCGTGGTTTAAAGCATTAATTTTTTTTAACATGAATAATGATTTGGTTCATATGAGAAAGCATTACCTACCAACCCAGATTGTTTGCCTTTGAAAGGGCTTGATTAGGCACGTAATGTAGGCTTGGGCTATTGGTTATGAAAAAAAGGATATTTGTAGGCTCAAAAGGTGTTTAAGGGACTTTAAGACTAAGGATCACTAGTGTTTATATCCCAAACTTTTTGTTCATACATTTCTGGACTTTAGAATTGATTTGCAAAATGGTCCATGGTGCCCCCCAGTGTTGGGCTGGGGCTCTTTCTTTTTGTTTTTGTTTTCTTCATTTGGTTTTGAGCATTATTGCATTGGCTTTTTTTTTTTTTTGCTCAAAATTTTTGGATCCTTTGGATTTTTTTCCTCTTTTTTTTATGCCCCCTAGCTTTCTATGGGCACCTTCGACGATTGTGAATTTTCTTTTATGCCCCCTAGTATTGTTGGGCACTTTCAACCATCAAGGATTTTTTTTTTTTTTGCACTTGCCCCCCAAGTTATTTAAAAAAAAAAACATTACCAGGCTTAAAAGGGGACTGCAAAGGATATATTTTAGCCTTGTGAAAAGGATTATCAAAGATGGCATTTCTTCATCTCAAATGCATGCATTTAGGATTGGTAATCCTTACCTTCATGTGAGTATGCAAATTGATTTCTCATTATTCATGCAATCAAAACTCAGCTTTAGAGTCACTTCATGGTTTTTTTTTAGTTTTTTTCTTAATATGTATGGTTACCTTTCTAAGGAATCACCTGAATTTTTAGAACTCGTTTGTTTTGGACAAACACCAACATGATTTTTATTTTTGTACTAAACTTTGAATTCCTAAAAAATCTATTCTGTTTTTGTACAAAACTTTAAATTCCTAAAAAATCTCGGTGTAATGGTTTTATGCTCAATGTGTTATTTACATGAAACGATAAAGGCATATCATAAACACATAAAAACACATGATCTTATTAACAAGAAAGGCTCGTTTGACAAGGAAAGTCTGGTGGCATCATGAGCTAATTTGCCAACAAGACTAAAATATGACAAAAATAACTTTATAGACATGATCAAACAAAGGCAATTATTAGGGGCAGACGCCATCCTCCTATCTTGTGACAAAACTTTATCTTTGTCCTTGAGAATTCAAACTGCTTTCTCCACACCCTACTCATGCTTCACGTTTGGAGTTCCATCGAGGGTTATCCATCCAACTTTAATCAAATGCACAAGCCTCTTCTTGATGGAAAGGTAAGACATAGGCCTACAACTTTCATATGGAGCCCAAGATCTAAAAAGGCCATTATCAAGTCCAAATTGTAGCAACAACAAAGAAGCCCGAATCTGTCTTCCAGCCCGAGCACTGTTCGGTATTTTGGCCATATCTGGAGTTCTAGAAGTCCAAATGAGCTGAATTTTTTACACAAGAAAGCTGAGACAATTGCCTACAACTTTCATGTTTGCAACTGGCTCCAGTTTTGACGTTATCAATGACGTTTTGGGCAGACAAGAGAAGATAAGGATTGTCACCAAGTCAAAAGTTGGTCACCCACTTATCAATTAGTCATCAAATCAATAGTTCCCAATTTTGGCCTATAAAAGGAGGCATTTGCCATGCATTTAGGCATCTTGGTGTTCAGATCAAGATCATGCTCTTCCTTTCTCTCTTTGTATTTTTTATGCTTTGTTTTCATTAATATTAAGTTTATGCCTTTCATTTCCTTTCCTTTACTTAGTTAACTTTTATGTTCTTATTTTGTTTATCTATTTTGCTTTCTTTCATTATGTCTAGCTAAGTTAGTTATGTCAAGGTGAAAAGGTTACACTAATGGTGTGAGAATAAGTATAATGTAAACTTAATATGGACTTTAATGTTTGATACTAACATGTTTTATATTTGTTATCTTGTTCACTCTTTAATACTTTGCTTGTTAAATGATTAATCTTGATTTATGTTGTATAACACTTGGTACAACAAATGCTTGGCACTTTCGTAGCCCATAATGTATGGTATAACCGACACTTGAGCTATGAAAGGAACTTGATTTGTTGTTAACATAAGTTATAATCATGAATGCTTGACGAAATTTACAAGTATTAGCATTAATCGAATAAGATGACTAATGTAATCATGTTAACAATCTATAATTTGATTGGAACCTCCTTTATACCAATTAGGGTAAGGTGGTTTTAGAGGTGTCAAGGGTTCTGAAGCTATATACTCGACGCTTAGTAGCTTTTGGTACATCTCATTTAAGGGCGACGATAATGGAGGTAGTTGTTTTTGGGCTCTTTGGTGTTTTGTTTGAGGCTCAGGTTTTCTAGAAAAGACGAGATTGATGTTGATGATTTGGGATGAGAAGGATGGAGTGTGATATGAGTCAACTTCTTTCCTTTCAAAACCCCTTTTATCCACCGCAGTAGAGATTTTACCACTCTTTACTCCTTGTTCTATGCGCTCAGTTACTACCACGGCATCAGTAAATTGCTGGGCTGAACTACCCATTACATGCTCATAATAGGGGGCCTTGAGTGTGTTGGCAAACAGAGTGACCATCTCTTTATCCAGAAGCGAAGGATGTACTTGAGCAGTTAGGTTTCTCCACCTTGAAGCATATTCCCTAATGCTTTCCTTATCTCCTTTCTCCAAGTTAGACAAATTGGTTCTGTCAGGAGCAATATCCATGTTATATTTGTATTGTTTGATGAAAGCATTTACGAGGTCCTTCCATTTTCGGATCCTTGTGTTGTCCAATTTCATATACCAGTGATTAGTACTTAAAAGTGCATTTTTATCATGGTTTTATATCATCATTTTGCACTTGAAGTATCAATAACTCCTTAACTAAAATATGTTTTATAAGAATGTATCTAATAATATAAGATACCTATAAATTGTGGTAAATGTCTATTTTTAATGCAGGTCTATCACATAAATGAAAGGATTGATTGATGACTTGAAGAACTTAAATTGCATGGATAAAGAGATGGTCAAACTTAGAGAAGAGATGTCGGTGCAATCCAAACCGGAACACTGTTCGGTAATTGGGCCATATCTGGAGCTACAGATCTCAGATTTAGGTCCAATTTATATGGATGGAAAGGTAAGACATAGGCCTACAACTTTCATATGGAGCCCAAGATCTAAAAAGGCCATTATCAAGTCCAAATTGTAGCAACAACAAAGAAGCCCGAATCTGTCTTCCAGCCCGAGCACTGTTCGGTATTTTGGCCATATCTGGAGTTCTAGAAGTCCAAATGAGCTGAAGTTTTTACACAAGAAAGCTGAGACAATTGCCTACAACTTTCATGTTTACAACTGGCTCCAATTTGGACGTTATCAATGACGTTTTGGGCAGACAAGAGAAGATAAGGATTGTCACCAAGTCAAAAGTTGGTCACCCACTTATCAATTAGTCATCAAATCAATAGTTCCCATTTTTGGCCTATAAAAGGAGGCATTTGCCATGCATTTAGGCATCTTGGTGTCCAGATCAAGATCATGCTCTTCCTTTCTCTCTTTGTATTTTTTATGCTTTGTTTTCATTAATATTAAGTTTATGCCTTTCATTTCCTTTCCTTTACTTAGTTAACTTTTATGTTCTTATTTTGTTTATCTATTTTGCTTTCTTTCATTATGTCTAGCTAAGTTAATTATGTCAAGGTGAAAAGGTTACACTAATGGTGTAAGAATAAGTATAATGTAAACTTAATATGGACTTTAATGTTTGATACTAACATGTTTTATATTTGCTATCTTGTTCACTCTTTAATACTTTGCTTGTTAAATGACTAATCTTGATTTATGTTGTATAACACTTGGTACAACAAATGCTTGGCACTTTCATAGCCCATAATGTTTCTTCTCTTTCTTTATTACTACTACTACTACTACTATTATTACTATTATTATTGTTGTTGTTATTATTATTATTGTTGTTGTACTATTGTTGTTTATAATTTGTACAATTAACCTCCTTGTGGTTCGACCCCGGTCTTTCCGGGTTATTTATTACTTCGACACTCCTGCACTTGGGAGAAGACATCAATCTTTTAGTCGTGTCAACCAGTTCAATGCTACCCCACCTAAGCTATCCTGAAAAAAGTGCATTAGTAGTTTTTCATCATGTATTACTTCTAGCATTTTATTACAGTAGGATTTGAGATGAGTCATAGGGCATTATGTTCCAGTGTATTTGATAAATTCAGGAACATGAAACTTCTTTGGGACAACCACATTTGGGACCAAACACATTTCTACCGCCCGTACTGGATCATACAAGTCTACCCTTTCAATGGCTCTAATCCGAGCTTATAACGCCGCCATCTTATCTTGGTCAATGTCATTAGATGGCTTAGTCTTATGGGATTCACTGGCAAATAGATCTAGGACTGCAAGGGTCGGTGCTGATGGCATTGAGTGCATAAATGTTAGAGGTTCTTGACCATGCCCACTCATTATTTCCTCGGCTTGAGCTGTTGTTGAAGGCTGAGTTGGCTGATTGGAAGGACCTTCACCAGAGGCATTTCTAAGTGTTTGCTCGAGTAAGCTAGTGAAGCGAGCTACGCTTGCTTTCAGAGACTCTAACTCTTCTTGGAAATGGGCATCATAGTGAGCACGCTCTTCATCTTCCATGTTTCTTGCTTGGAGTCGGGTGTTGCAGGCTCTTTGGGGACCTATATTTTGACCCGATGCAAGTATGAATGTTATTTACAATGGATGGATGTATGTGCATGGATGCAAAGGAATATGAATGGAAAAAATTCATACAAAATGAATATATAGGGAGATCATGCTCTAAAGGAAGGTTCTAGGTCATTACATAATAGGTAGACTTTCTACCTAGTCTTAAAAGGGTCTATGAACTGCTTAGTAACCACCTCACGTGAAGTCAGTGTAGGGGTTTACAAGGAATGGTTGGGGCATAGTGTGACCACCATTATCGAGTAAACACTTAGCTCATTGTTGGATGTTTCACGAATCTCAACCTCGACTGAAAGTCATGAGGCAGACCGCTACTCCCCACCTATCCTAGAATTGGGTGTCCTTATAAAATTAAAAAATGCATGTATTTATGTATGAACAGGAAATAAATTGTGTTGAAATAGTAAAGTTTAAATAAACAAAAACAAATAATCAAACAATCAAACAAACAAAGCTTATTCTGACCAAACAAGGCGTCCCTAGTGGAGTTGTCAGTCTGTCGCACGTCCGAAAATCTGCACGGCATCGGTTGGTGATTTTTTTATTTATCTTTATTATTTGTGTTTTGCTTGGTTCTTTTGGAGTCGCCACCTAGTATTATGGTCACTAGGAACCTATGGCCTGCGAGAGTCTAAGTAAGAGACTAGTTGTGCAAGGGGAAGACACATCACCCTAGTGTACCCTACCTAAGGTAAGCTGCATTGTTGTTTGATCATTTTTCTAGATCAAATTTTTATTTGTTGGTCTTTTCTAAGGTTCAAGGCAGATCTCCCTTCATGAGGGAGTCTCTACCTTATTGGGTTAAATCCTAACCATTCTAAAGTCCAAATTTTAAAATTGCCTTTATTTACACCTTGTATC
>NW_011499936.1:596973-597703 GCF_000495115.2 Populus euphratica | reverse complement strand
GAGGGTGTACTTTATCGTGTAATTTTACACCCCTCAAATATTAAAGTCTACATCTTAAAACAAAAGAGTTAAAAAGGGAAAAAAAAGGTTTTTGATATTTTCATTCGTTGGTCTTTTTTTGGATTTTTAAATCGTGACAAAGATGTAATTTTTATATTTTTGAAACATGCTTGAAAAATTCTTTAGGATTTGGCCGTATGCAACAAAATATTTTTTTCTTTTTTATTTATTGATATTTTTTTTGAAATTTTTTTAAACATTTTAGTGAAAACCAGGTATTTTAATACCGGACTTGTATCTTAGCATGTAAGTATACAACTCAATATTAAGCAAACTTGGTAGAAAAATATTTAAGAAAATCACAAATTTTTTGAAATGATTTTTAAAAAATTTTGAATTTTTTTGTTTATATATATAATATAATATAATATATATTATTAAATATTAAAACATGTGGGCTGGGTCGGCCCAGCATACTGGGCCGGGCTCAGCCCATGAAAAGTGGGTTAAAATCGACCCAAAATGGATTGGGCCGTTTTTGGCCCATGACTTTTGGGTTTGGGTCGGGCTTGGCCCAGCCTCTTGGGTGGGCCAGAACTAGCCCGACCCAAGCAGATGGCTAATTAAGTAGCCACTGCATGCAGAAATGAATTTTGCATACAGTGGCTATGAGGAACAAAGAAGGAAAAAGTGGTGGAGGCCGGTCGGAAGAAGAAAAAAGAAGAAGAAA
>NW_011499936.1:577534-596963 GCF_000495115.2 Populus euphratica | reverse complement strand
GGGGATGATGGTGTGGTGTTTCGTGGGAAAGACGGTGGTGAGGTCACTGGTGGTGGCTGGAGGCCACAGCGGAGAGAGAAAAAAAAACAGGGTTGGTTACAGGAAAAACGGGCAGAAAAGTTGATTTTCAGCCAACTTTGGGTTCGATTTTCTCCTTCCTCTAAGCATGAAATTTTCTCCTATTTATAGGGATGGAAATAGGGTAATCTCGTCTTCAATGGGGAAAAATTCTTAGCCCTTGATTCGACTCGACAAATCTAAAGCTGCAGGCTGCCCGAGGTGGCCACTTTAGGCCGACCAACAGAGTCATTTTGAATCTTATAAACCCGACCAGACGATTCACGAGGCTAGAGGAGTTGTAGGTGGACATGTTAGTGCAGGCGTTCTCGGATTTGCTGGTCAAACGAGGAAGAAAATGCACCTAGAAAGCTGCTACTCAGGCAGCTTTTCGGGGAAGACGATGAACAGTAACCCGTTTTAAAAAAAAACTCATAAAACGACGCTGTTTTGGGAGTAACTTCAACTTCAGCCCCAAATTTACACGCCTTTTTCATTATAGTCCTTGGTCTCAGATTTATGCAATTTCACCCCTAATTGACCATTAAACTTTCAATTTCTTCAATTTGACCCCTGATTTCACTTAATTAACTTGGTAAAAATTAAATTTGGTTTCTTAAAATTCCAGTCTTCTCAATTAAGCGCAAATTAGACTCCCAAACTTAATTTTTTCGCCAATGAAGCCCCCAAATAAAATTAATTTGACCCATTTAAAGTATAATTAATTCCTTGCATTTAATTAAATCCTTCATTTGGACCGAAATTAATTCTTAAACATAATTAAATTCTAATTTGGCCCATGATTAAATGATTAAATCAAATTGGCCCATTAAAAATTTAATTATATCGTTGGACTTAAGTTTTAT
Organism: Populus euphratica; assembly: GCF_000495115.2. Classification (NCBI taxonomy): domain Eukaryota; kingdom Viridiplantae; phylum Streptophyta; class Magnoliopsida; order Malpighiales; family Salicaceae; genus Populus; species Populus euphratica. The sequence goes on along the minus strand of NW_011499936.1, from coordinate 596,040 downwards.
GCAAATTCATCCAATGCTCATTTAATTTGACCTTTGAATTTGCATTTTTCTATTTTGGGGCATAATAGGGTACAAGCAGGCCTTGAAATTCCTTCCAAAATTGCAGCTTTATTTTTGCCTATTTTTGCAGTCTTTCTAGATCAGCTTTCTCCACATTGCCAGCCTTTATTTTATTTTATTTTATTTTATTTTAAAAAAAAAAGAGGATTTTGGGGGGAATAACCCAGAATGGGTTATGACAGGGAGCTTGAAGATGATGAGTTGGTCTTGTTATTTTTATTTAAATGTGGGTGACGGTGTGATGGGTCATGGTTTTTTACTCTCTATTTTTGGAGTGTATTTTTGTAATATCTTACTTCGGCGGGTAAGAGATTGGTAGCTGATCTTATTAAGAGTGTTGGTTACTAACTTATCATATACGTTTTGGAGCGTCAGGCTTAGAAGTGGACTTGTGTCATCAGGAACAAAACCATTAGGACCGTAAGGCCTAAAGCGAACAATATATGGCAAGTTGGGCCGAGCTATTATATTTGATATCAGAGTCAACCTCAGTAACTGTTCAATTGTGCCGACAAGGTCATCAGACTCTTTAAAAGGGGTGGATTGTAATATCCCAAGTCGAAGGATGAGAGATTGGTAGCTAGCCTTATTAAGAGTGTTAGTTGTTAACTTGTCATATACATTTTGGGACATCAACCTCAGAAGTGGACTCGCATCACTAGGAACAAAATCATGAGGGCGGTAAGGCCCAAAGCGTACAACATATGACAAGTTAGGTCGGACTGTTATAATTTTTCTCATTTTTTTGTTTATTAAGATAGAATTTTTAGTATTTTTTTATGCTAATTCTTTTTAACTAATTTCTCTCTTTTCTTTTAGTGTGGCCTCTATTTAAGGTGTTTTGAGAATATAATAACGGTTATGGTTTAAAGTACTTTTCACTTATAAATATATCAAAATAATATTTTTTTTATTTTTTTAAATTATTTTGACACCAGCACATCAAATTAAACGATCTGAAAATATAAAAAATTAATTTTAAATAAAACAAATTCAAATTTTTGAGGAATTCCCAACCACACCCTTATACTAGTAAAACAAATGTTCTTTTCACTCTTAGGTGCTAATCTATTACACACACTTCCATAATCTTCTTGTATTTTCTTAGACTTTCTAGTGTCACCTAAAAGTCCCCTCCTTTTTTTTCAAACAAAATATATTATCTGTCTTTTTTTTTTGGGAAATTCAATTTTTAAAAATCAAAATGTGCTCTCTCTTTTAAAAAAAAATCAAAGAATTTTGTTTGACTTTTTTATTTTTAATTAATATTTTTGAAAAATTTGTAAATATGAAAAAAAAATGATAAAAAATTATAAAATAACCAAAAATTAGCCAAAAATGTTGAAAATATATTTTTCATATTTTTATTATTTCAAAAATATAGGGGTAAAAAATTATGTTATGACAATAGTGATCACAACTATTAACAAATTACAAAATGCATCAAATGATTATAAAATTAGCTTTCTTGAACGATGAATTTGTCAAAGAGGTTTACATGGAACATTCTCAAAAAATTTCATTTAATTGAAATACCAAGTGAAACATAATAGAATAATTTTAATGAAAGATCATCTATTTAAATGAAAAATATGATCATTTCTTTGAGAATTTCAAAAATATTCAAAAATGCTGACCTTTAATTATAAAATAGCTTTTGAGTTTTTTATTTTTATTTTTGAATAATATTGAGATGTAATGCAATTAATTAAGGTGATGTTGTTAGAATTTTAAAAGACTAATGAGCAATAATTTTTGGATTACTATTACATGTTTTACCTCGCAGTTAAACTAAACAAACATCTAATCTAAATTTACATTAGGTTCACTTATCCAGGTCACTATTTATTTTTTGACAACAAGATGTCCATCAATGTCGCTTGTAAACAACAATATAGTTTCAAATTTTCTTTTCAGATTCTTTGTATTCTGTCTTATCTTTCAGCTCCACTTAATTGATGGGCTGCTTTATAATATAATTCTCTCCATTATTATTATATATAAAAAAAGTTGTGATGGATATTTTTCTATGAGTTGTGAGATAAAAGACATAAACCACAAGCTCACATTGCTTGGGAGATGTTTCTTTGAGTGTAATATATTCAATAAGATGGGAGAGGATACTAGAAAAAAAAATAGTGCTGGATTAATAATGCATAATAACTCATAATTATTGATTATATTCGAATAATTACTACCCATTGATTATGCATGAATGAATTCAAATATGCAAATTTTACAACGTTTTAAAAGCTACGAGATAATCAATTTAAAAAAAATGCTGCTTTGGAATCATTTTGCAATTTACTTAAACCAAAATTGTTTGGCCTCCATGCATAATATTGCAAGTTACTTTTCTTGGGTATTTTGATACTTGGACAGGGACAATTTGGTAATGTGAGGTTATTGATTCAGAGTTAATAACAGTTTGAACGGTAAAACAATATCTTTATAAAGAATGCATGTCTCAAGGGAAGCGCATTGCAAGCTAAAGTAATGGCTAAGCTTTATCTTAATAAGCTGTTTCCTAAGCTTGTTCCCTCTCTTGCCGTTCTTCTTCTTTGTCAATTTGGCTATGTAGCAAGTCAATCAACAGGTCTCTCTAACAGCAACCGGTTGCCTGAAGGAGAAGGTACACACGCACGATATACTTTTCCATCTACATATATATCCTTTTCGTACTATATACATAAAAAGGAAGAAAATTTGTTTTCAAGAATATAAAATCAATTAACTGTTTAGACTATAAACTCACTCATGTTTGCAAGAAACTCATCCAAACTAACAAGAGGAAGAAGAGAGAACACTTGAGCTGGAAGGAAGGGTATTAATCTTTGTGACCCAAACAATGAAGAGCCTTGCTAATAACCAACCTTATGCTTAAACATTGCTCCGAAGAAGAATGGAATGTTGGGTGTGAGGCTCTGCTTAACTTTGGAAGCTGTGGCGGATGAAAAAAAAAACCCAACCTTATTGCTATTTCTCTCTTCCATTTGCACTCTAGGGCTTCCACAGCCTGGCAGATAGTTCCGTAGTGCTTTAGTTTTATCTAATTGCTAGCCTACGTACTGCATCTCTTAGATATTTTCTGCTTCTCCATAGTTTCCTATAACTATCAAGTGAAGTAATGTGAGGTAATTGATTCAGAGTTAATAACAGTTTGAACGGTAAAACAATATCTTTATAAAGAATGCATGTCTCAAGGGAAGCGCATTGCAAGCTAAAGTAATGGCTAAGCTTTATCTTAATAAGCTCTTTCCTAAGCTTGTTCCCTCTCTTGCCGTTCTTCTTCTTTGTCAATTTGGCTATGTAGCAAGTCAATCAACAGGTCTCTCTAACAGCAACCGGTTGCCTGAAGGAGAAGGTACACACGCACGATATACTTTTCCATCTACATATATATCCTTTTCGTACTATATACATAAAAAGGAAGAAAATTTGTTTTCAAGAATATAAACTCAATTAACTGTTTAGACTATAAACTCACTCATGTTTGCAAGAAACTCATCCAAACTAACAAGAGGAAGAAGAGAGAACACTTGAGCTGGAAGGAAGGGTATTAATCTTTGTGACCCAAACAATGAAGAGCCTTGCTAATAACCAACCTTATGCTTAAACATTGCTCCGAAGAAGAATGGAATGTTGGGTGTGAGGCTCTGCTTAACTTTGGAAGCTGTGGCGGATGAAAAAAAAAACCCAACCTTATTGCTATTTCTCTCTTCCATTTGCACTCTAGGGCTTCCACAGCCTGGCAGATAGTTCCGTAGTGCTTTAGTTTTATCTAATTGCTAGCCTACGTACTGCATATCTTAGATATTTTCTGCTTCTCCATAGTTTCCTATAACTATCAAGTGAAGTAATGTGAGGTAATTGATTCAGAGTTAATAACAGTTTGAACGGTAAAACAATATCTTTAGTTTTTTCTTTTTTTGTTTTCCTTTTAGTTCGGATTTGAAGCTAGCTAGAGGTAGCTTGAGGTTGAGGAAGCTAAAAATATATGGTTTTGAATCTTGCTAAACAAAATATGGTTTTTCTTTGTTGAAAAACGTTTGGCAGCAAAGGCTTTGGATGAATTGATGACCACGTTAGGGTGGGGTTTTCAACAAATCTCACGCTCGTCTTGTGACAATTATTTTCAAGGCATCACATGCAATTGCACTTACGAGAACAGCACAGTTTGTCACGTCACCCGCCTGTAAGTTCCTCATCAACTTCATCCAATTTTATTTTATTTTTGTAAGGCAATGCATCCTCTTTAAAACTCACTGGTTTCTATGTTGACGCCATTTTTGGGTGGTAGAGAACTCTCAAGCCGCGAATATTTAACCGGACAAATCAACGCTACAGCCTTGACTAGTCTCGATTACCTAGAAAAAATGTGAGTATCATATGACATGTGATGATAATCATTCGAATCAGTATGCTGAGCTCAACTAATTGATAACAACCCTATTACATTAATAACAGTGATTTGTCCAACAATCAACTTCATGGTAGCATCCCTGTCACCATGGGGAGCTTGTCTTCACTCTACTACATGTAAGTGATCCAGTACCATGGTAATATACTACTACTGCAGTTTATTTTGTTGCAGTGATTTGTCCAAATATATTCTTTATTTTAAATATACTACAATATATAAAATAAAATTAAGATTCTCTATGTAACTCGATTCAAGAATCCCTATAATTAATATATTTAGCTTCTGCCTCGGATATTCGGTCTTTGGGCTGCAGTTATTTAGATTCGACTAGATACACATAGCCTTTGAGCATGCAATTATTGAGTTCCAGCTGCATAATATAACGGTTAGAGAATCTAAAATATATACTGTAGGATTGTGAATCGAAGGGCTTGGACTTGTGCTTTGGACTTGTAGGATTGTGAGCAATTGAAGGGCTTGAGCACGTTCAAGATCTATCCCAAATTTATTTAACATATCAAGAAAATACATCTTAAAACAAGTAAATAATCATTCACAGACATTCAAACTAGACATAGAAAATTCAAATGATTAATAAATATTAATAAAAAATAATATTAATTAAAAAATAATATTAATATTTTAAAACATTTACATTTATAATTAAAAATAATGTTGCCACTATAGGTAACTGAAATAGTATCTTGGAAGGGTATTACCAAGGAAATTCCCAAACTCACAGATCCAAATTATAACAAAATATGAAAATAATATTTTGTATATAGAAAATAGGATCAACTTGTCTATCTTTAATGCAACATTCTCGTGGGAAAGCACAAAATTAACGTCTTACAATCCTTAGGTCAATTTTCTATAAACAACCAAAAAATACAAGACACAATTAAAAATAAATCCCGTTCTTGGAAAAATGGTGCCATCAAAATTAAATTGCATGAATATGAAAAATTAATTAATGTATTAATCGATTCTATTACAGGCAACATCCAAAGGATAAAACCCAATAAAAAATCTTCTTATCCTAAGTTGATTTATGAATAAAAAAACAATGAATATAAAAGATATATATTTACTAATTTTATTATTTGATAGACAACATTTAAAAATAAGACTCAATAACAAATCTTCTTTTTCTATGTTGATTTATAGATAAAAAGACAATTAAACTGGATCGAGTGTGTAACGGCAGTCTCAAAATTGTGTTCCGGCACAACCAACATATCTATGGGTGTATCCAATGCAATGCAAGGTCGTATTGCATAAAAAAAATACATTAGATGCCCCGCCCCAACCACCCTGTCTATGGGTGTATCCAATGCAATCAAAGATCATATTGCATAAAAAAATACATTAGATGTTGATCATTAATTAATAAATTTATTAAATTAAAGTAATTATTTAAAATAATTAATTTCAATTGTTAATTAAAAAAGAATATATATATATATATATATCTTTTCATCTCAAATATAATTATCCCAAATAATATTTTTTTCTATTGTTTCATTAAAGAGTAAAAATATGTTACAAGTATAATTTAGATGTGTGTTTGAAGAACTAAAAAAAAAAAGTGCCCTTGTTTCTGGTAAAGAAATCTGTATTGATTCATCATTTAATGTTTGTAATCTTTTGTTATATTTCCATTAATGTACTGTGAATGTCTTCCCATTTCCCATATGCATAGCAATCTTTCCGAAAACTTCCTCAATGACTGTCTGCATAGTTATGTGCAAATTAAGAGCTGATTAGCTTTTGGATCATATACAATAACTAATTTCAGTTCTTAGTATGTCTTCATAAAATTTATATTACTGGTTCTTAGTGAGTAATAATGAACGTATTTGGTAATACATATGCATAGCGATCTCTCCACAAACTTTCTCAATGGCTCCATACCTCCATCCTTGGGGAATTTGCCGTCCCTCGAATATCTGTAAGTACCATGTAATCACAGTCTCTTCAGTATCATATAGTTAATGTAAGTTTTATCTTCAGTGTCAAATAAATTCTTTTTCCATTGCTGATGCAAGTTTTGTGCTCTTATTCCTGTGGGTGTTTATATGTATTTTATTAATATTGACTTTTTTTCAGAAACATCCATGTCCAGTTTTTAAAGATTCTCATTTTCTTTCTAATCAAGTATTTAGATTTCATGCTTCAAAACTAAATTTATTATTTCTAATATAGTTAAAAGCAAACTATCCATCATCAATTTAAAAAAAAAAAAGAGCAAATGACACTAACCAAAACTACCCATTATATGAATTATAGGAGAACATCTTGGATATTTGGGGTTGATTTTATACCATTTCTGTTCTTTTAAAAAATAATATATAATGTTAAGAAAAAAAAAAGCATTAATAATCCATTGTTAGAATACACGCACACATAAATCTAACATTTTTTTTTTCCCTAAAATCACTTCTTTTAAATTATATTCCATTAAATACTTAGATTCCATCGATAAGTTCCAAAAACCCAATAGTTAAAATTTCATTTTCATTCGGAGAATAAAGTGGTTAGGACTACATAATTATATTACAATGGTGAAAATTTGAGTTAAGAACTCATATTTATTTCATTATAAGAAGTTACTGAATAGATAATTGATAGATTAAACTTGTAGTTGTAATAATTACGATTTTTTAATAGTATCTTTGGTGAAACATTTTCAAGTAAAATTAGTTTTGTTAGAAATGAAAATAAGGGCAAGCCGTTTGGGGACTTGATACTTATAAATGTTCATGTCAAGGTGTTAATGGTCACAAAAATTAACTTCTGAGTTCTGTTTGGTTCATTTCTCTTATGTAATTTGGATAAAATCCTTGTTTGGCTGTCTGCATGGTTATGAGCAAAGAGCTTCTTAGCTTTTGGATCATATATAATAACTAATTTCAGCTCTTAGTGTATATCCATAAAATTTAAATTATTGGTTCTTATTTTATCATTTGAGTAATAATGAACTTATATGGTAATACATATGCATAGCTATCTCTCGCGAAACTTCCTCAACGGCTCCATACCTTCATCTTTGGGGAATTTACCGTCCCTCGAATATCTGTACGTGTCATCCAATCACAGTTTTTTCAGTATCATATAATGTGAATTAAATTCCTTTTCTATTGCTAATCGATGCAAGCTTTGTGCTCTTATTCTTGTGGGTGTTTTCAGGATTTTGAACTATAATATGTTATCAGGTCAAATCCCCCCAGAATTGGGCAACCTCTCTAATCTCCGATTGCTGTATGGAAACTCGCTCGCTCGCTATTTCATTCTCCTTGAATTTCCTTTTAACTCATTGAGTTTTGCTTGGTTCTTATCTCTTATTTAACTAGGGCCTTGGGCTTCAATGAACTCAGTGGTCAGCTTCCTCCAGAACTTGGAAGATTGGGATCTCTTGGTTATTTGTAAGTTTCAAAAAGAAGAATAATAATATCATACCACCTTGTAAAACCACGGAAGATAGTAAGAGGAGAAATAAAATAGAAAAAGGGTGGATTACAATCCTTTTGATTTGTTGTTGTAGAGAGCTGGGCTCCAACAATTTGAGTGGAGAACTGCCGGGAAATTACTCCAACTTTAGTTCGGATCAATTGGTGTTTTTGTAAGTGCAACTCATCATGTTATTTCAACCAACAATCTGTTTAATTATTGTTCCAAGGAAAAGCAACTAACTATGGCTGCAGTAGCGTATCTGGGAACCGTTTGACTGGTCAAATACCAAGGTTCATTGCGAATTGGACTGGACTCTATTTCCTGTAAGAAATTACCTGTACTTTCTGTAATCATTTGAGCAGAGAAACTGTCATTCAATAATTTGTGTTTTTGTGTACTGAACACAGGTCCCTCTGCGGAAATGATTTTGAAGGAGAGCTGCCTCTTGAAAAAATTTTAAACTTGCCAATTCTCGAATACTTGTAAGTGTTCTATAATTTAATTTAACCCGGTTAAAATAAATGCATGTTTTATTCTGGATGGTTTTTCTTCCAGGTTTGTTAGTGATGTAAGAAGCTCCGGTTTCCCTTTCCCAAAAAATGCAAGCATGAAGGAAATAAGATACCTGTGAGTTTTTCCTTCCTAAGGGCGAAAGCTCGCATGCATCACTAACTTGCTATAGTACTAATCGGTCAATGGATGAGGAGAAAGCCAATGAGCTTATAGCCTAACTGCCACCAACATCACCACTCTTCACACGCATTAACTTTGTTATAATTTCAAATTGGCAAAGCCACAATGTTTTGATATTGTGGTTGTAGAATTGTGGATATGGTATAAAGATTAATTTCACATTGAATAATAAAAACCACACACCCTTGGAATTGTATTTGTCTGGGAGCGTTATTGTTGTAGAATTTGGATTATATTTTTTTTAGGCCTATTTTTCTTTTTATTATCTAGAGTTTTTTTTACGAGCTATTACATGCTGTGATGACTAGTTGTATCTGGGATTCAGGATTGAGAATTTTTTAAAAAATATGTATATATTAATTACGACTATTTATGCACGTGACTCTTAATGATATGGATGCATTGGATAAATCCAAACACCAACTTCTTCAATGGTTTGTGTAGGATGATAAGGAATTGCTCAATAAGTGGTGAGATCCCCCCGTACATTGGTGATTGGTCATCGTTAAAATACCTGTAAGTTTCATTCCCTCTTTTGTAAAGGATTTGTAGTCCTGTCATGGCTCTTTAATTTTTAGAGTAAACAAGTTGTATGCTGTTGAAAGTAGTTCGTCTAAGATTTGATTTGATAGATTGTTTTTTGATTAATAGTACCACTTCATTATCATTGAAGATTAAAAACCTTTTAAAAGGATGACCCGATGGCGCTTTGGATTATCAACCTAATTAAGAATAATCCTGTTGTAAAAAACTTGTATATATGAAACTACTCTCATGTGTGGTGTGATCCAGTAAAAGAAGAACCCTTCCTATACACTTAATTCGTTCTCATTCTAGAATTTTCCACTTTAAGTGAAAATATCAAGTTGTCAAAAATTAAAAAAAAAAAGTCAATAGCGAGCTTGAATATTTTAACCTAAAAACTAAAAACAAATCAAATCAAACTTAACTTTCCATTATTTTTTTATGAAATTATTAAGGATAACGATTAATTGCTTTCATTTCTTTTACCCTGCAGAGACTTGAGCTTTAACAACTTAACGGGTCGAATACCAGATTCCATGAAAAACCTGAATTTGACTAAGATGTATGCAAAAGAACTCGATCAGTCCATCTTATAATAAGGTCGTTTTGCCACTCTATTAAAAAACAAGTGATGGTTTTCATATCGGTTTGTTCTGTTCAGGTTTCTCACGAGAAATATGCTTAGTGGCACACTACCTCCCTGGCTTCCTCATAAAATTGAGGACAAGGCGTATGTTATGGCTTTGTGCTCTTTGCTCAGATTGGTTGTTTTCCCTTTTGTAGAATGCCTCAATAAAATCTTGATATGTTTATTTGAAACAAAAAATGTTGCAGGGACTTGTCATATAATGATTTTGAAATTCCAAATGATGGTCCGAAGAAAGGAGAAGGAAAGCTGAACATGTAATAACGGCAACTTCATTTTCTTCTTCCTTTTGTTTCACTTGCAAGAATATTATTGTCTATGAAATCCCAACTTCTGATCATTTTGTATCATGTGCACCAACTGCTTGCATGTTGTTCCTACTCAAGCAGTGAACCAAACAGGTATGGTAATATCCTCCATATGGTGCAATTAGTTTAGAACAAATGATCCTGAACTGTTTCTTACAAATTTTGTTTGTTATTTCTAGGAATTCTATACTTGATTTGAAAAATAAATGTCGGGGAAAACCAAAGTGTAAGTTCTATTGAGAAGCTCTATAATTTTGCGCAGGACAGATTTTCTGTACTGATTATCATTTTTTGCAGACAATTCCTTATATATAAATTGTGGAGGAGGAGAGACAGTTGTTGATGGGAAAGTGTTTGAAGCAGACAGTGCAACATTAAATTACCATTTAGCTGGAAGAAAAAATTGGGCTTATTCTTGTTCTGGAGACTTCGGATCGAAAACTTACGATTCCAGTGATTACATAAAAAACGTGGATTGTGGAGTTTGTGATTCTGCTGCGACACAGTTTAACACTCCAACTCGCCTCTGTCCTCTTTCTCTGACATATTACGGCTTCTGTTTATTTAAAGGAAATTACACTGTGAAACTTTACTTCGCTGAAACTGTTTACCAAACTGATGAAGATTATTCTAATTTAGGGAAACGTGTTTTTGATGTATATATACAGGTAAACACTATATTTTTCTGCAGCTTCTTTCAATAATTCCCATCGTTCAACATCCACTGTTTGATACAGGGGCAGAGAGAACTAAAAGACTTCAACATAAAAGAAATGGCCGGCGGCACCAATAAGGCATGGACTGCAAATTTCACAGCACATGTCGGAGATGATCATCTATTGACTATCCACTTTTTCTGGGCCGGAAAAGGATCTTTCCAGGTGCCAGGTATTTCCTATTCAAGTACTGCTGCCCTGTCTCTGAATGGACCCCTTGTGTCAGGCATTTCCGTAACTGCAAGTAAGAATTGCGTGCTCTTAATTTTGTTGAGCAAAGATTTCTGCTACCCTTCATCTGGATAAATAATTTTTTATTTCTGTCTTCCACTATTTGTATCCAGACTTCAAAGTTGGCACGGGACTATCTCCTTCACAAATTGCAGGGATTACTGCAGGTTCAGTATTTGCTCCTCTACTTCTGTTGGCTTTCATGTGGAAAATGGGCTGGCTGCGGAAAAGCGAGTTGGATGGTACCTCTCCATGCTAATCTAAAATCATTATGCACCAAACTACCATAAGAATTCTTACTTCGATGTTTTCTTCAAATAGAATTAACCATTGAGGTCCAAGGAAAACCTTTCACCCTCAAACAAATAATCGATGCTACTCGAAAATTCAGCCCCAAAATGGAGATTGGCAGGGGACGCTTTGGAATAGTATACAAGGTCAGATTTTCTTTTTTGAAACATTTATTCCTCAACATGCACTTTTTTCTTTTGAAGTTCTGGCAAATTGATTTCACGTGTAAGCAGGCTGAACTGCCGAACAAGGTTTGAGGTATTTACATGAAGAGAAAAGGTTCAAGATTGTTCATGGAAACATAAAACCTAGTAATATTATGCTTGATAACTCTCTTACGGCCAAGTTGTCTGACTTTGGATTGGCAACGCTTTGTGATGAGGAAGATCCATTTATGGCCATCAAAGCAAAAGGGTCGCGGTAAGTATTATGATCATTGATTGACAATTACTTTTATTCTTTAAATATTAAGAGCTAACCAATAAATAATCTCTTATTGCAGAGTTTACATGGCACCTGAGTATTCAATGGGAAAAGCAATAACTGTTAAAGCTGATGTTTACAGTTTCGGAGTTGTCCTACTCGAAATAGTTAGCGGGAAAGTTAGTGCAGATTACACACCAAACCAAGAAGCTGAGTTTCTTCTGGATAAAGTAAGTGGATCTGACAGGATAAATCCTCTTTAGTTTATTTATTTTTGTAGTTATTATCAAACCAAACATGTTCTGTCAACATCAAATGACTTGTGAATTTTACAACAAGCTCACAGAAGAAATTTATAATAGAAAAGGATATTATTATTTAATAATTTGAAATATATGTTACATTCAACTCAAGCAATATTTATATAATCATATAACAAGAAACATAAAAAAAACAAAATAAAATAAATTATAGAAAATATATTTGATTAGATGATTAAAATTATTGCTTGATTACCTAGAGTTGTTGAATTCCTTGATCTCTTCCTTTTCTTATTAGAAAAATAATCAATAATATTTACCTTGATTATTTTCTTAATATGTTCTCTCAAACTTATGGTAATTTTATTTTTCTTCAGTTTGACATACATCACTTCTATTGTCATTGTATGCTTATCTTTAACAGTTGTAGTTTTCTAAACATAGTTATTCTTAGTCTTTCTTTTATTTCTCTTGCCAAACATTTAAAAAAAAAATTGACTTTTCAAGAGATAGTTCTTCCTAGCAAAAGAGATGGAAAATGGCTAAGGAACTATGATAAGAAAAATATATTAGTTTGAGGAAGAACTATCTCTTGTCAAATAAAATGAGCCAAAATAAAATGGACAAAATTTTTCAATGTTTTTAAAAAAATTACTCATGTCAAACTAAAATATTTGATAGATAAAGAAGAATTTGAAAAAAATATATTTTAAAATGATCGGATGAATAACAAAAGATTATCCATTGAAAGAGAAAAGGCTAATATTTATATATTTGACTGCTCTGCTAGCAAGAAAAAATTTAGAATAAAAAAAGATATTATTATTCAATAATTTAATATATATATATATATATATTACATTCAACTCATGTGGAGTTTATATAGTTATATAAAAAGAAAAATAAGTAAATAAAATAAAATAAAATATAAAAAATATATGGTTAATCATTTTTTTAATTGGATGATTAAAATAATTTCGTGATTGCTAAGAGTTATTTAATTTCTTGAATTTTTTTTATTGATTAGAAAATAGTCAGTATTATTTACTTCATAAAAATAAAAATAAGTAAATAAAATATAGAAAATATATGGTTAATCATTTTTTTAATTGGATGATTAAAATAATTTCGTGATTGCTAAGAGTTATTTAATTTCTTGATTTTTTATAATTGATTAGAAAATAGTCAGTATTATTTACTTCATTATTTCCTTGATATAAAGGCTCCCTTCACCATGCGTTGTTTGGTAATACTGCCATCAATTGTAGGCTAGTGTTTTGCACTATAAGGGAAGAATCCTTGACTTGGTGGACAAGAGATTAGCATCCAGTTACGACAGGAAGCAGGCTCTAACTGTTTTGCTGTTAGCAATGAAGTGCGTTAATCTGTCTCCTACTCTCAGGCCTAAAATATCTGAAGTCATCAGTGTACTTGAAGGTGAGAAAAGAATCGATGAGATTTTCGAAGGTGATACTCCATCAGCAAATATTGGAGGACTGTGCGGTGCGTGTTCCAGGGTGTTGGAAATAGAGCCAATTTCTTAGCCAATTGGTAATGTTAAGTTTGATGATGAAAACCTTCTGCCTCTTCTTCTTTATTTTGTGATTACTTGGGTCTGATTATGTGGTGGTGACAAGAGAACATTGATGTGTGCGTGAGAGACTCCATATGTGAGAAAATATGTGTGTTTGCTTCGTCTGCTATGATTTATTTGTGCTGTTATGGCTGCTAGTAATTTCGTGAATCGAATAAAATTATCATTTGCGATCCTTTATATATAGCCTATATAAAGGATAATTTTATGATATTATCTACTTTATAAACTTATTAGATTTATCTAAGCTTTTTATAGTTATGTGCATGATCTGCTGCTTCATTTCCTTCCCTTATAGAGAAATTGCTAATCAGAATGACGCAAATTACCCCAATTTGAAAAGCTAATTTAGAGGTGCCTCTTGTGGGTAGGTAGTTTGATGTCCGAGGATTTTTAGAAAAAGAAAATATTTGTTTTTTTAGTTATTTTATTTTTATTTAATTTAAAATTTTGTTTTTTATGATATTTTAATATATATTTTCTATTTTTTTAGGAATTATTCAGTTTAATCTATTTTTATTTTTTTTACTTAGTTTAGGCCTAAAACTAGTATAAGCAAAGTTTGTTAGCTTTTATTTCAGGATATTAATAAAAAAGAAAATAATAGATGCTCATTGTGGGTAGATAATTTTGTTACCATGAAACGACACGCACTAACCCTCTCGCTCCTCTCCATGGCCATAACCTTCGTGGTAATCGACGCGGTGGTCCCCGGCCGATGGACCCCAAAAGGAGACTTGGGGAACGTGGTTACCGGCGTATGGACCCCAATAAAAAACTTGGGAGTTCTTCGCCATTTTTGTGCATAACCACGAAGTGAAATCCAATTTGAAGCTTGTGAGTTTAATTGAAGGCAAAACGCATTACAGATTTATTATCAATTTCGTGACTACTTTTAGAGGATTTGTCCAAACATCTCATGCCGAGTGATAAATTTAGAAGTTTAGAATGTATTTAAAGATAAGATCAATTCAATTAAGGATACAAGGACAAATTAGAGAATTACTATAAGGACAGATATAGCTATCAACCATGTATTTTTAAAAAGCATATCTTGTCTCAGTATGGATTGATTATCTTTGATACGTAAAATGTCAATAAATCTTATAATGAAAGTTTTCCTTCTTTTTTTTTCAATTTTATGTTCAGATTTTTTTTTGCTAGTTGATTGGGTTATCTTTAAACCAATAAAATTAATTAAATTATATTGAAAAAACTCTCACACTATTTAAGTTTAACCTTGTACAAGGTAAAATATCATATCAAAAGATTTTAAAATTAGCTTATTTTATTGAATTAAATTTAATAACTATATTATAAAATTCAATCTTTATTTATTTAGTAATTTATGGAATTCATCATCATAGTTTTTTTTAATAAAATAACATATTATAAAAAGATTTTTTTGACAAAAAAAAGTTTTGGATAAGTATATAAAAGAAGATGAAAGACTAACAAAAACAGAAAAAAGAAATAGTGCTTTTGTAAAAATTGCACTTGTAATTTCAATATATTTAAAATTATAATAGTGATGACGGTTCAAAATACTTTTTTTCTAAAAATATATTAAAATAAATTTTTTTATTTTTAAAAAATTATTTTTTATATCAGCACAATAAAATAATTTATTGAAAAATAGCATGTGAAATCACAAGTTGAAAAGAAGTTGTTTATAAGCGAAGTTTGTTGCTTTTTAAAGAATATTTTTGTTTAGAAATATATTAAAATAATATTTTTTAAAATTTTTATTTTTAACATAGATACTTTAAAATAATTTAAAAAACATAAAAAATTTTAAAAAAATCACAATACTTTCAAAGATAAAAGCTTTGACATAACTCCATTATTCGTTGGCATGTGCCATGATAAGGATGAAATCATTGATTTGAAGATAAGAGTAGCTAACAGGGTGAATAAAAAAACTGAAAAATCGATTAAATCGAGAAAACCGAAAAAAATAACCAAAAAAACCAAACCAAAAGAAAAAAACCGATTAAATTGATTAAAATTTTAAAAAAACCGGCCGGTTCGGTTTTGGTTTGGGTTTTTTTATTGAAAAAAAAAAAAAAACCAAAAAAACCAAACCGAACCAAACCCAAACCTAAAAAAAACCGAGCCAAACCGAAAAAACCAAGCCAAATTAGAAAAACCGAGTCAAGCTAGTTTGAACCGGTTTTTTTCCCTAAAAAAACAAATCAAAACCGGTCGGTTTAACCCGGTTTCGGTTTTGTTTCAAGTTTTTTTTTCAAATTTTTTTTTTTGGTTTGGTTATTTTTTTGATAAAAACCGAACCGAATTGAAAATAAAACACCCCAAGTAGCTACTGCTTTTTTTAATGCAAAATTCTTAACTAGTACAATTTTAATTTTATAAACAAGAAGATTAAAACTCAATTTAAGACTATAATTTGATTAATCCATTATGAATTCGAAAGAAAAAATTTGTGATCATTTTGTTTTTAATGGAACGTTTCGAGGTTACCAATGCATCTTGGACCATTCCAAAAGCCGGGTTTCATAGTTAATGATGCAAGAAAAAAATTGAATTTTATTACTTAGCCAATTTTAGCTCAGCTTAAATGTGCTAATCATGTCATTAAAGTTATTAAATTTGAGATCATGTATATGGTCTAAGTTATACATTCAATGGGTTTACTTGGATTAATTAAAACAATATTATTTAAATTATTTTAAAAATAATAAATTACATAAAAAATTTAAATAAAATTTTAACCTAGTCAATTAAATTATAAATTAACCCTTCAAATTATATTTTCATCCCCTTTTTTTTTTATCCAGTACCAGTCAAGTTTTATAGATAAACTTGTGGTCGGACAAATTAAAAAAATGTCATTGATTTAAGAGTTTTGAGATAAGGTGTCTTTTGGGTTTTTTTAATAACAAAAAAAGGTGCCTTTCTTGGGTTCGGAAATAAAGTGATTCACTTCCATCAAAGAACAATAACAATCATACATGAATAATTGAGTCTTAATTAAACTAACCACTTCCAAGAAAGGCCATATAAAAAGGCACTAGATTAACATATAGATCCAGATCTTTCATTATTATTAAAAACATAATGAGTCAACAATAAATCCAAATTGTTGGAATCAAATAACAATGAAACTTTATATAATCACACATCACCTCTTATGTGTGTATATATAAAAAATACAACTATAATTTTAAAATTAAATATTGAATCACTTTTTTATATTGGATATAAATCCCTAATAGTTCCGCTATAAATTTAAAGAAATTAATATATTTAATATAATTATAAAACTTAATACAAAGTGATTAAGATTTAGAATATAAATAAAAATATCATCTCTAGTCAATTTTCAAATGTTTTTTTTAAATAATAAAAATAATATTTTTATTTATATAAAAAAATTCTATAAATTAAAAGTCATGTGTTGACCTCATTAATTGATAAATTTAATTTTTTTTATCAAACCAACTAAATTCTTTATTTATTTTCTTTAATTCTAAATTAATCGTATCTCAGATCCACTCATAAGTTTAACTAGTATCTATCTAAGTGATGAGTAGTATTGTACTGTCTATTTATTAAAAAAACTCTTAAACTTTGACCGATTAGATTCATGGGTAGATATAAAAGGCATACTCTACTTTTTTGTATAAATAAAATAAATACAAATAAATTTACCATACATAAATATTAAACGTCTAAAGAGACCTTTTTGGTATAAATATTGCATCAATGTCGAAGCTAAATGATTGTCTTAGGATACTTTTATGAATAAGACTAATTAAAAATAAATTTGCCATCTTTCTAACAAGCCAAAGCCAATGATTGTTTCCAAACCTAAGAGCTTTGAATGGAGTAAGTCCTTTCTATTACAATCTGAACTTACCCCATGATATTCCCTGCTCATATAGCTGTTAATATTAATTTTTTCTAAATGGATTAGATCGATTACTGGATAATTACGTTATGCTACTAGCCAAACAAAAAAAAATTAATGTATAAAAAAGTATTTAGACAATAAGTAATATTTTGATAATATTATTAAATTTGGATAAGCGACTCAGTTTTAAATTTTTTGATTTGATTTAAATTAAAATTAAAAATTATATTAAAATTAATTTAATAAAATATTGTGAATTTAACAGGACTCATAATAACTTTAATATCCAATAAAAATATAACTTGACTTTGAAAATATTTTTTAAAATGATAACTTATTTTAAAAAAATTAAAATAATAGTATATATAATTAATCTAGATTAATTTATTAAATTGATGATCAAAATTCTGAATTATGAACAATATTATTTTAAAACCTAAACAATAAATCAATTTAGACCCGGTTAATCTAGAACTGGAGCAATTTGAGTTGAAAAAAAAAATCAGCTGACCTTGAAAACTTTGGCTGACCTGTTTAACTAACTATGAGACCGTCGATGAATTTTATTTTTTGTGGATTTTTTTATTAAAATAATATTTTTAGAACTATAATAAACAGTGCTTTTGTGAGACGGTAATAGTGAATTCCCCTCTTTTGTAATTTTCTTTTATAATAATAATAATAGAGAAAATGAAGACGCAATAAAAAATAGCACTGTACTGTAAGTATTTAGCGGTTAGTGACACGGTAACGACTGGAATCTGTTTATGCAAAGCCCAAAAAACCATAACCGTCGAATCAAGCACACATTTTTACCAAGATCCCATGAAAACCCAATAATCCAAAAGCAAAATTGGTGGCTGAAATCAAGTAAACCGTGAACCCTTTTTCGTAGATAGAAGGCAAAATCGCTTTCTTGTGTTTTTGTGGGGTTTATAAAGGGAGGAAAGATAGGAGTCTGCGTGTCAAAACCAGCTGCCGCAGCAGCAGCAGCAGCAGCCCGGGAGGA
>NW_011499936.1:553391-577410 GCF_000495115.2 Populus euphratica | reverse complement strand
AAGCGGCAGCGGCAGTAGCGACAAAGGGACATTCTGGGCTGTTGAGTAATTCGAAATCGGGACATCCAGTGCTGTTGAGTTCGAAATCGGGGCAGTTAGTGGGTGATTCGAAGAGGATGAAGGGACTTTTCAAGTCAAAGCCGAGGACTCCTGTCGATATAGTTAGACAGACTCGCGATCTTTTAATCTATGTTGATCAGAGTTCAGCTTCTTTATCTGATTCAAAACGAGAAGAGAAGGTTGGCAGTCTCTTTCTATTCATTTCTATATATTTTATGTGTGCTTGTGTTCTTTTTCTGTTGTTTTCTTTTAATTAGGTGGATTTTGATTGATTTGGGAGTGTTTGGGTTCTGGGTTGCTTTGTGGATTTTGATTGATTTGAGATTGTTTGGGTTCTGGGTTGCTTTTCTTTTTTTTGCTTTGGACGAGAAAGGTTCAATCTTTATGAAAAATTGCCTTTTTTAGGGTGATTCTTGATGTCTGATTGAGGTTTGGATTAGAGTATGCTATAATATGATGTGATATTTACATAGATAGGAAGAAATAGTTAATTTGCTGAGTGCTAATGTGATTGCAAAGAGGTTAGTTTGCTGGCCAAGTTTAACTTGAATGTGGTTGGGTGTGTTGTGAGAGGAATCTGATATTACTGGTAGTGGGTTGCGTGTAAAGGTTTTAGCTTTTTAGTAGCTTTAGTAGTCAAGGGAGTAAAAGTGGAAACTTTGATTGTAGGTTTGTGAATTAGGTGTGATCTGTGGTGCTATATGTGTCATTGATTTGTTTCAACTAGTTTATTCACAATAAAAGAATTAGATTAGTGTTGTTGAATTTTGTTGAGTGTAGATGTAAGATTGCGATGAACATGCATTAGGGTCGCTGTACAATTCCTTGCTTTTGTTGCATGTTTTGATAAGTTCTTTTCCTACTGGGGCATTTAAGCTTCTGTCAAGCATTTTATTTGTGGAATTCGAATTTGACTATTGTATTTTCTAATACAGATGGCAGAGTTAGCTAAAAATATCAGGGAGTTAAAGTCAATTCTTTATGGCAATAGTGAGTCTGAACCGGTGTCAGAAGCGTGTGCACAATTGACTCAGGAGTTTTTCAGAGAAAACACACTTCGTCTTTTGATCTTCTGTCTATCCCAATTGAACCTAGAGGTAACCACTGACGAGTTTGTTGGTTGAGAGCTATGTAGATTGCTATCTTGAATTTGCTATCAGATTAATGAGGGAATACTATTCTTAATCATTGTTCTTTCCTAATGGATCGGTTTAGTGATGTGCTTTATACTTTATACCTGCCCTGTTGAATCTGTTGGATTAGATTCCCATCTGGAAAGAATTTTCATTTAACTCCCAGTTTCTCTTTTTTCTCATTTAGCATGAAAATGTTTCTTTTTGCAGGCCAGAAAAGATGCCACTCAGGTTGTTGCAAATCTACAAAGGCAACAAGTTAATTCAAGGTTGATTGCATCAGACTACCTGGAGAAAAATACAGATCTTTTGGATACTTTGATAGCAGGGTAAGCCATTATTGCTGGGGAATGTTGGGGATTGAGAATATAATGATTCCATTCAATAGGTTATCTAATATTTTCAAGATGATTAATGGGTTATTTTTTGTTTGCTGCATCGTTTCTGACATCTTGTGGGATAACTTTTTGTACTTTAATTATCACATGTATATTTTGTTGACTGTCCATTCTCTGTTTCAAGATGCCATTAGTGATCTGTTTCACAAGTGATGCCTTTCTTCTTCTCAGATGTCTGGAAGTTGTATTCAGCTGTTCTTTTTTTTTTTTTTAGATTTCTATAATGTAAGAGGATGGCTGTTTACCGAATTTTTAAATGGTTTTGTCATGTGAACTATACTTCGTGGGATCTTCTAATTACAGTATCTTGCTTCTTTAGTTATGAAAACACAGATATGGCTTTGCACTATGGTGTAATGTTGAGGGAGTGCATACGTCACCAGACTGTTGCCAGGTGAGCAAAATCAATTATGTGGTTTAATTTATATCAGACTATCAATATTGTCTCTGATTAGGAGAGTAATCTTTTCCTTAAAAATCCTGAAAAAAATTTCTGTTTAGACTTTTAATTATACTAAAATATGTGCTCCATTAATCTTTATGTAAACATGTCAATATGTGATGTGAAGTCAATATCTAGAACAATCAATTTCATTTTTTTTTTTTGGGGGGATTGCATTTCTCAACTATCAGCTTCCATAATTATTTATTTATTGTTTTTTTTTAATTGTGTGCTGCCAATGCTTTGTACACTCATTTGTCGGGTTTGACTGCAGATATGTCCTGGAATCACCAAATGTCAAGAAATTCTTTGATTATATACAACTTCCATATTTTGACATTTCTGCAGATGCTGCTGCAACTTTCAAGGTTAAGCATGATTGAAAAAGATATGAACAACAAATCATTTTCTCATCCCTCTTTCCTCTCTCTCTCTCTTATGCACTTTGATTTTTCCATACAATGCAATCTTTTTGTGGGTATAGATATCATCCACTGTTAAATGTTAATTCCAAATGACTTTCGAAACTCTGCTCGTTGCATTAGGGATTTGGCAAGAATATCTTCTGTACTGTAATGCAACTGTGTTGGACATGCTCGATACTGTACTGCATCTTTGCACAGCTATTATGAAATGGTTAAGTATATTCAGCTTTTGCAACTGCTGACAGCCCTTGATTCCCCAAATTTCAATTTAAATGCTCTGGCAGATTATTATCCAGGAAATTTTATTTGTCTTTATTGCATGTTTATGAAGTTTGTATGTTTCGGCCTTGTATTTGCTATTAGTTGAAGTGTGAATCTGAGACTTTTATATCGTTTTGTTGCAGGAACTATTGACAAGACATAAATCTACAGTTGCTGAATTTCTTTCTAAGAACTATGATTGGGTGAGTTCTGCTGTCCAATGTTTAGATGCATAGTTGTACAGGTTTATTCTTGTTTCTGCTATGTATACTTGTACATGTTTATACTTGTTTCTGCTATGTATGCCTTATGCCTTGGGTCAGCCCACACACACAAGGTGGATGATAGGCATGCCCAATCCTCTTGTCTTCTAAAGAATTTGTAGGCAGACGAGTATTTTGGTGAGTAAAATTGTGGCTGAGATTAGTGAAAGATGATGTGCAGATTTAATTATCTGGTGATGCATTAATAACACGATATCGTGACTGTTCAATGATGGAGACATACAGTAGAATCTAAACCAAAATCCTATAAAAGCAATGTAAAGGTTTTAAGCTCTAATGGTTTTTTTGAACACCCAAATTCAAATCCTATATACCGATAGATACATATGGGCACATATATTGCCTCAGGTATGCATGCACTGACACTGTATAATGGGGCATACCTGATCCTCTATAGTTTTTTCAAAGAATTTGAAGGCCAACAAAATTGTTAGCTGGAAAACCTTTGGGTGAGATTAGAGAAAAACGGTTTGCAAATTTATTTTTCTGGTAATGCATTAACATCAAAATATTGTGGCTCTGCAATGATCGGGCATATAAAGTAGAATCTATTACTTGACTCTCTGATGAATTGAGCAGCTTTATCTCCTCATTTTTATAGCATTCTTCTTTGCTTTTTTAAACTGAATGCTGGTAGCTACATATCTATGACAAAAACATGAATTGCAACATTCTAAATGTGTCTTTATTTCCTGTTGTGGCCATGCTTGCTAAATGTTGGTCAGAGCTTGACATTGTCTAACTTTGTATGACTTCAGTTTTTTGCTGAATTTAATTCGAAGCTGCTAGAATCCACCAATTACATTACAAGACGACAAGCTGTCAAGGTAGGGAAACTTAATGATATCTCGCTCATATATCAATGAAGCAATTCTCTAGGCATCTGAACCTAGTAAAATGCTTTCATTAAAATGTGCTTTGTTATTGCAATTGGTAATTGTACTATTTATTAAAAAGGCTTCTTTAATTGTGACAGCTGTTGGGAGATATATTATTGGATCGTTCTAATGCAGTTGTGATGACACGATATGTGAGCTCAAGGGATAACTTGAGGATTCTCATGAATCTTCTCAGGGTACGACTCCTTTGAGATTGCTTGTTTTCATGCTTTGTCATATTTTTTGGAAACTATTGGTGCACCATTATGGCATATGTGATGACCACTAAATAGATTGTTAGAACATCAATCTCATACATAATTGGACTTCAACTTTTATGTGATGAATCCTCCTTTGCAGGAATCAAGTAAGAGCATCCAGATAGAAGCATTTCATGTTTTCAAGGTATAGCTTAAAGGAAGAAATTGAGGTTTTTTCTTTGGTTCTTTAAATTAACGTGCCTTATTATCTACCTCTCTTATTGTTTCCCCCCTTCCTCCAGCTCTTTGCTGCAAATCAAAATAAACCTCCTGACGTCGTCAACATACTTGTTGCAAATAGGAGCAAGCTTCTTCGTTTGTTTGCTGATTTCAAGATAGACAAAGGTATAAAAGAAATACATCTCTAGTGACATTATAATGTCTTTGATGCTGTATTGACATTCATTGGTGTATTCTTTTGCAGAGGATGAACAATTTGAGGCAGACAAAGCTCAAGTTGTGAGAGAAATAGCTGCCCTTGAGCCTAGAGAGTAGTCATGAAGGAGCTTGGTTGTTTCACATAAATTGTAGCTCGCATAGCCCAAACCTGATGACAATATCAGTATTCATCGATCTGTGGTAAAATTACATGTATTGAAAGGAAGAGAGAAATAAAGAGACATGAATCGAGTTCAATCCAATACTTGGTTTTATGAACCCTGTTAGAGAGCATGTACGTGTTCTTGTGAACCATGTCCTCCATTGGAAGCCGTCATTATTCAGCTTCACCGGATGTTCATTCCCCATGGTAACCTACTTGAAGCCATATAGATCCCCCCCTCCATATGTACACGGACTTCATGTGTACAAGTTACGAATCCTTGTTCGAGGGAGTGCGGACGTAAAGTCGCTATAACTCTTGTCAACGGTAGGAGTCTGAACCAAGTCTCAAGTGAGGAGAGGAGGCAGCAGTCGCATGTTATTGAATTCCCACCGCAATTAGGGGTCCTCCATGACACTATCTGACCATATACATAGTATCGAAGGACATTCCTCCGCAGAACTTACTGAGGAGGATATGATAGGAAGCTTCGTTTGGTGGGCCAAAGGATAGAGAATTCACAGCAAAATTCTTTTCTTCTTGTCAGGAAAAGGGTCATTTTCTTTATTATTAAAGATGAGGCTTCCATGCGTGAGTCACGAGTGAATGATTGTATGCACCAGCATATTCCAAGCATCTACTTCAATTCCAAAACCGGAATGTTCTCTCATCTCTGCTGCTCTCTCTTTTTATCCTCCTCATAAGATCCGGTTCAGTATATATAGGCTAACCTCGTAATCCGAGTTAAATCGTGGGAAAACCTATTTTTTAATAAAAAAAATAATGTTATTTCAAATTTTATGTATTAATATAGATTAATCCATCCAACTAAGTTGATCCTCGATTCGTCACTGTAACTATGTTTTTATTGCCATAAAAAGGAGATGCCTTTATCATCCGAATTTACTTTCCACCATATTCATTTCGTATTCTCACGGTTTCTGATTTTAATGCTTTCATCAGTAATCACTGAGTTTGATGCTGGGTTTTTTTATTTTAAAAAGAAATGTAAGATTTTAGGTATTTTTGTTCTAGGAAAACTACAAATATTTCTAGGAAAACTACAAATATACCCCCAGTTATTGGGGAGGTTTCAATTTGGTCCCTCTCTTCCTAGGCTCACCAATGATGCCCTCCATCATTCAAAATTGAGCAAATCTCTTTCCCCATCATTTGGATGTTAATATTTTCTGTAATTTCATAGGAAAACTCGAGTAACAAAGAGTAGCCATAAAAAAGGGTTAAAAGGACTCAAAAGGCACCATTAAAGAACTTCCTTTTTCACCAGGAATTTGATGCGAGATGTATACAGACCGGGTGAAAAGGCAGATTCTTCAGCATATATATATGTATAGAGAGCGTAAAAAACAGAAAGCAAACGGTCCATTTTGTAGTTTGCCTGCTGCTCGCTTTTAGACGTAAAAAAACTCAAGACAGGGAACCTTTCATCACCACCACAATCTACTTCCCTCTGTCACTCTCTACTTTCTACATACAAATTTTAAAACATGGCACAGAATGGTAGGACCCCATCAAGTTTTTTCATTGCATTCTTTCTCGATTTTTTTTTTATTTCTTTGTTCATTTTCAGTATGGGATCTTGATGACTTTTGCATGTTGTTTTTTTATCTGGGATGTTTTAGATTCTCTTTCAGAGTTCTTGCAGACTGCTGTTGAGGCAGCCAAGAGAGCTGGTGAGGTGAGTTATAAATTTTAGATTTTGTTATTCCTTTTTTAGGGGTCTCAAATTTAGTCTCATTTTCCATTTCTTGTGTGCTTTGTAGATAATCCGTGAAGGATTCTACCAGACCAAGCATGTGGAGCATAAAGGCCTGGTACCCATCTTTCCTTTTCTTGGGTTCTTTTTATATCTCTTTTTCTTGTTGGTTGTTAATCAAGGTAGTCTTATCTTGCGCATTCTTGTTGCATCATGTGATCTTGAATGTAGAGTTTGTGTGGTGCTTAGCAATTTTTTCCCCCTAAAGAAAGGAGAATTGTTGATCAAATGCTGCTCAATAATCTTCAACTCAGATCAGTGGTTGATTATATCTGATTGGAAACTGAATTTAGAATGCAAGGGGGAGCTTTAAGATCCCAGTTTGTAAAGCTAATGGAAATAAAGTTTTAATCTTGGCATTGAGGTGATCTTGTTTTGTAACAAAACTGGAATTGAATTTAACATGCCGGGGAAGCTTTAAAATTGCAATTGAATTTAGCATCAACGTCTGTAAAGCTAACGGTAATTGAATTCATCGTGCATGAGGTGCTAAAATCCTTGTTTGTAAAGCTGCTGGGAAACAAAGTTTTGATCTTCACGTTGAGTTCATCGAGTTTGTAACAAAATTGAAAGTGTCCTTGCTATTTTGTAATGCTACCATATTTCCTTTGGACTGTATCATCATAACTGTGGAGCAGAGGAGAAAATTAAAAAATTGTAAGTTGCCAATCCATTTGTGTTAATTTAGCCCGGATAAAAGTGCTGTGGCTAAACACACTTGACTATATGCGTGTAATTACTGACAATTGTTTATTTTATTTCTCAATTGCAGGTGGATTTAGTTACCGAGACTGACAAGGCTTGTGAGGATCTTATTTTTAATTATCTCAAACAGCAGCACCCCTCACATAAGGTTAACAACTTAATTTAGTATTTTCTACTTTGTAGGTGATGAATTTGAGCATTATTGATCTGTACGGGGAATCTTGTCTCCTAAAAAGTGCCTCTGTTTTTATCTTGAAAGTTCTCTTTTGCTGGTTCTCTTAGTTCATTGGGGAAGAAACTACTGCTGCCTGTGGTATTACAGAACTGACTGATGAACCGACATGGATAGTTGATCCTCTTGATGGAACAACCAACTTTGTCCATGGGTAAATGCAATTTATTTATTTTTAACATTGTTTAGTGAAGGCAATTTCCTCTTGTTTTTATGCATGTAACATCACTTTAATTTGTCGCAACATGTGTGGATGTAGGTTCCCCTTCGTGTGCATTTCTATTGGTCTTACAATTGGAAAAGTTCCTACAGTAGGTGTTGTTTACAACCCAATAATGGAAGAGGTGAGATTTTATAAATTGCATGTTAGTTTTAGGTGGCCAGATATTACTTGGAACTTTAAATGGTTAAAATTTTATGTAGAACATGCAGAGATAACCTCCTTTCATATAGCCTGCTGATCTACTACATGTATGCTAGATGTTAGTGCGTCTTTCCTCACAAAATGAACACTAACCAGTGACCACTAGTTTTCAGCCTCATGGTCCTCTACTCAGATAAATGTCTGCTTTATGATGTTGAGTCTGTCAATATTTAAATATCAGGAAAACGAGTATCTAGCTATATCTAAGCAGTTAGTCCATCAAACTTTTGTCTGCCTTCTTGAACACGTCTTGTTTTCACTTCAGATATGTGGTCGTATATTGTCCCACTTAACATCAAAGTTACTATAAGGATGTTCTGTCAAAATTTTATAGAATTTGAAATGTGCTCCAGTAATTTGCTAAAAGATTTTGGATTTATAAATGCAGCTTTTTACAGGCGTCCATGGAAAAGGTGCATTTCTGAATGGAAAACCCATAAAAGGTGTCTCTGAGTTGACTATTGTCAGTTTCCATATTTTGATACCTTTGCATGCTAATCTTTCCATGACACATAAGCAACTGAGTTATTGTGTTTCGATTGCAGTATCATCTCAAAGTGAGCTTGTGAAATCTCTTCTTGCAACAGAGGTATGCTTTTCAGCATCATTGTTGTCTGCCCAAACTTGCTATAAGGGTAACTGAGAAGTGCTTGTAAACAAGAAGTAAACTTGTCATGATTTTTTTAATAAATTAATGATTACAACGAGCCTAAAGGTGTTAGATAGCTTAAACTGAAATGATAACCGGGAATCAGTTTTGAAACCTGAGATGAATTGGTGCCCTACTGTCTCATATTTTTTTTGGTACAATTCTATCCTACTAACTGTCCATCTCGAATTGATTTCTTATCGGATCGGTTTGAAGGGTATTAAAATTGCCTTGGTCACATTCGATTTCAGTCTTAACTCCAGATAGTGTCAGAAATATTAAGTGCTGAGTAATGGTAGCTTGTTTTAACCCTGGATTGATTTTTCTGGCTTGCTAACCCTTCTTGTTTATATTAAAATATTGTTCGTGGACTCTAGAAATCCAACTCCCTGTTTTTGAAATGCAGATCTATGCATTGTGAATGTATTTACTTTTTACCATGTTGCACTTAAAAATACCCTGCAAAAGGAGTGCTTTAAGTTCACCCCTGTTATGCTCTGTGTGGAATCTGGTTAAAACTCCTTTCTACTTCAAGTCCACTCCTTTATGTTTCATAAGGAACTGACCAAACTAAATTCTTCTAAGAGCAGGCTGGAACAAAACGTGACAAGTCTACTGTGGATGCCACCACGAACAGAATTAACAGCTTACTTTTCAAGGTGAGACCAGAACATGCTGTGGAAGCTATGTGCTTTGGTAAAA
The DNA here is from genome assembly GCF_000495115.2 of Populus euphratica. Taxonomy (NCBI): domain Eukaryota; kingdom Viridiplantae; phylum Streptophyta; class Magnoliopsida; order Malpighiales; family Salicaceae; genus Populus; species Populus euphratica. The sequence goes on along the minus strand of NW_011499936.1, from coordinate 568,239 downwards.
TGTGTCGGTGTTCTTAAAATTCATATCTGATTATCTTGTTATCAGGTGAGATCCCTTAGGATGACTGGCTCCTGTGCATTGAATCTTTGCGGAATTGCATGTGGAAGGACTGATTTGTTTTACGAAACTGGATATGGAGGCCCATGGTACGTAGTTGTGATTGATGCAAGAAAAGTTCATCTGGATGCATGATTGATATAATCTACTCTTGAACTCAGGGATGTGGCAGGTGGTGCTGTGATTGTCAAAGAAGCTGGAGGAATCGTTTATGACCCGTAAGTGATGCTATTTATATTTCATCCCTTCCACTACTTAGATGGGGGTAGTGTGGGATATAGAGAGGATAGTCCCATGCATGGACATGAAAGAACAGTGTTTATCAAATGTCAACATAATTTAATCGTTGTCTTGTGATATCCTCAACTCTGTCATCCGGGCAAACAATAGGTCAAAGATATTAAGAATATAAGCATATGCTTACATTTTGTTGAGAATATATCGCGTGTTCTAATATTTTGATGGTTGCTGTTTCGGCTACAGATCTGGTAAAGATTTTGACATCACTTCTCAAAGAGTCGCAGCTTCAAACCCGCTTTTGAAGGAAGCATTTGTTGAGGTTTTGCAGCAATCAGAATGATGAGGCAATTCAATATCCTTTGATCTTATAGACAGTATCAAGTGATGAGCTCAGTCGATATCGACATTAAGGCTTAAAGAAACTGGGAGAGTGGCAACATTAATAATGGAAATGATTCTTCCAATTTGTTGTGGTTTCTAAACAATGCCTACTTATATGTATACTCTAATTGAGAAGACAGCTACCATTGATGATCATGCAGACCACCATGTTACACAGATTGTGTGGTTTATATGCCAGTTTTTTCTACACTTCTCGTTGAGCAAGGATCGTGCCTTGTTGAACCATAGCTGCTTCTTTATGTCCTTCCCGGTGTTACCTGAACCTGTTAGCTTGATTCTCCTCCAAACAGAACTGAATTCCAAATAAGATTTGTGCATCTTTCGTCGTAGCTGCAAAGTTCTCTACAGCCAGAATTGGCAAAAGTTGACCACAGCTGACTGCAGCAAATTGCAGACAGGGAATTCTTGATTTAATTTATGAATTATTTGGAAGGTTCAGGATGCAGACGGGAACAAGAAACAAGAAAGACAACAAACGAAAAGAAACACAGTATTTTGCAGAAAAAGTCTCAATTAATTTTAATTCTAATTTTTATTACTCAATATTTTTCCATTAAAAAGTATCACAGCTATTATATTCTATTTATATATTAGAAAAAACAATTTTAATAAAATTAAAAAATAATAAAAGATTTTTAAATTAAATAGAAAAAAAATCATAAATCAACTAGAAAAATATAATAAATTCTGAATAATAATTCATGATAAATATAAAAATTAGCCCGATAAGTACAAAAATTGACCCATGTAGAAAGCAGGAATTCTAAGAGTCCCCTAGTAAGATTTTATTTTTGATGGATCAATAGTTGGATCAAAATTTAAAATTTATATGGTTAGTATGAGTATGGCTAGTATGAGTATGGTTGTGCATTTTACCAAAATCTCCTACATGGAGGTATCAAATATAAAAAACAGTTCGATCTTCTTTTCTTTTGCTATGAAAACCTGTAAGGGAGAAATTCGTTGCAAATTGAGAGGAAACCATCAAGGAATCAAAGGAAAAGGGGGCTACATGATAAATAAACAGAAAAGTAGATACATGAGATCTCAAGGATTTTCGCGGGCACGAACTTCCTAAGACTAACCACTGAAAGAATAACTTATAAATTTAATCTCCATCCTCACATGGGGCCTCCTCCATAAATATACGTAAGGGTGCACCAACTCTGGGAAAGCAAAACATAAAGAGGGAAAACAAACAGAAAACCACAGCTTATATCCCATTATCTCTTTTACACCCCTTGCTGCTGTCTAGCACCAAACCCATTAACCCCATTTGATCCATTCATGCCATGAGGCATCTTTCCAGCAATCTCTGACCTTTTCCTTTTCACCGCAAGATACCATGTATAGCCTTCCAACCAAACAGCATTGAAGGCCACAGCAGCAATCACACCAATGTATGCATTCTTCCACTTCTTATCAGGGTTCAAAATGCTGAATCCTTTGAATATGTTGATGATGCTGAGGATGATAACACTGTATCCAACTAAGTGGTGGTAGATGTTCCAGTAAAATCTGTACTTGTGATCAGGTTTTGGCCTTAGAAGCAAAGCGAACACCTGAAAATCCATTCCAAACCAAGCCTTTGTTTTAATTCGCTAGTACAAGTATAAGACACTCAAAAACTATGTGACACAAAAAGAGTTTTTCTTATTACCTGAAGGGTTCCAAGGCAGAAAAGGATGATGCCAATTGTTCTGTGAGCATCATATTGAATACTGGCTGATTCACTACCAAGTTTTAGACCAGTACCCCATCCAGCAACCCCAACAATATAAGCTATAAATTGACAACTAACATGGAGGTAAAACCATGCAGGGTCTGCAGATTTGAATGCCTTCAAATACCTTGCTATTAAAGCCCCAATTGGCATCAAGATACCCCAACTGACTGCATTTAGCACCCCATGAATCTGAAATTTTTATCAAGTATTAATCAGAAATAGTTCTTGTTCATAAAATTAAAAAAAGAGGGGCAAAAGATCTGATTTCATAACATTCGTAAACAGGGTGAAAAACAGAACAGATGGTAACAGAATTAAGCCAAAACTAAACTCAAAATTGAAAACAATGAACCATATATGAAAAATGAAATACTGATTCTAGGGCTTACATTTCTCTTCCTAATTCTGTCATTCCCTCCAGTAGAACTAGATTCTCCAGAAAGAAGGTTTAAGGTCCCCATGGATTGGACATTAGCCCCACTAGTGGCATGTACCTGAGTAGCATTACCAGAAACTGCACTATCTTGCCAGACATGGTTAACAGTAGTGCTAGTGTTTGAAAGTCCTATGGTAGCAAATATGATTATCTCATTATTTGCTAATGTAGCTGATAAATCTGAAACATCAAAACTAAGTTTCCCTTCTTGCAATGAGGTTTGGTAGCTACTGATAGGTGATGTGTAAGCCCTCATAGTTCCATCAGTTTGTTGGTATGCAACAAGGGCTTGTGAACCAGCCATGCCAGTTGAGGTAGGATTGATAGCCCATGCAACCCATCTAGAGGAAGTGATTCCTGTGTGTCTATAAGCAATTTGAAGCTTGTTTGATGATGAATCATAGTTCCAGTGAAGATATGAGTTCAAGTATGGAAGATCATAGCACGCCCTAAAGGTTTTGTTACTAGAGAGAGCATAGCTCTTGCATGACTGGGCAGTCGATGAGAAAATCATAGACATAAGAACTGATAGAGAAAACACAAGCTCTGGCGTTCTAGCCATAGTGGCTATAGAAGAACCAAAACCAAAGAAACCAAGGACTTGCTTTCTTTCTTATGTGACAAGACACAATCAAGAAATTGCAAGAATGCTAACAATGAGATGCTTGGGAGGGGAGAAATGGGGTTTAATGTATAAAGAGTCTTGGTGGGTTAGGTTGTTCGATTGTCTTGAGCACGATGCCTCGATTTACAATTTACATACACTAGTTACGTATTTTCATATTCTAAAATAACTCAATTATAATTAAAATAATCAACAACATTATATATCACATTCATTTATTTATAAACTATTATAAAACTCAATTTGATCCAGCGAGTTAATTTAAAATTTATTTACTTGAAAACTAGCTTGAGCTTAGTTTCACAAAACATAAAAAGAGAGGTTTGGTGTAACTTGGTTGTGGCATAATCAATATGAATAAAATCTAATTAAAAATAATATTATTTTAATTTTTTTTAAAATAATTAATTTAATTTTACTCAATATCAACTCAAATAAGATATAATAACTATGTAATATACATAGAATAATGGGTTCTTCTCTATCAATTCTATCATTTTTTTTTTATAAAAAAAATGATTTATTTTTATTTTATCTTATGATTTTGTTGGTTGTTTGTTACCACCATTACTTCTCACACCTACACCTGCCCAACCCCAACAAGATGGAGCTATAAATGTAACTCTCATAGGCAGTGGTGGAGGGAGGGGGGCTGGCAGAGGCCGGGTCCTTGCAAGGAAATTTTTTTCAGCCCCTCTTTTATATAAAATAATTAAAATTTTAATCCTTTTAAAATAACTCTTTTAACTTGCCTTTCTTAATTATTTTTTCTTATTCCGCCCCTGCTCATAGGTGACTTCTGGTTAGTGATGAGTCGTTGGTCGTCTATGGCAGGATTCTCTCCAAGGTAGCTAAGCTCGTGATCAATGCCATATGTCTATCTTCAAAATTAAAGTTTTAATCCTTTTAAAATAACTCTTTTAACTTGCCTTTCTTAATTATTTTTTCTTATTCCGCCCCTGCTCATAGGTGACTTCTGGTTAGTGATGAGTCGTTGGTCGTCTATGCCAAGATTGTCTCTAAGGTAGCTAAGCTCTTGATCAATGCCATATGTCTACCTTCAATCTTCAATCCTCAATCTTCAATTTTAGGGTGCACGAGAAGGAACAACTTTAAGGTTTCTTAATTTCTCTTGTCAACAAACAAAGGAACTCCATACATAGGATACCAAATAAATCGTTTGCCTAAGTTCTTAATGGTTGACAATGAATTTCCTGGCTTGCACACCTGTCACCCCCGCGGTGACTTACATGCCTACTGGGTTTGCAGGGTATTCAGTGGGCCGTGAGGATTAGTCGTGGTGCGCGCAAGCTGATCCGGACACCCCCACATAAATCAAAAAAAAAAATTATTTATGCCATTGTTAGCTACATAGTGTGGTGACCACACGACTACTAGTTGTTTTTTCACATATATTTATGTAATTTTCTTTAAAAAAGACATGTACAAGATGATACATTACCTTAATTATTTTGTAAAATCACCTCTTATATAATTATTATGATTTATGTAAGATGATGCATCTTACTAGTGATAAATAAAAATACATTAAATCAATATTTTATTTATTATTAATTATAATTATAGTTATAAAATTTTACATATAAATAGATATGGTTCAAATTATTACTCGCGAGTTTAGAGTTAATCTTAGATTAATTTAATATTTTATTTTTTTAGAAAAAACCTCTAAAATAATCTTTTTCAATTACATTGTTTTTTTGGTTTACTTACTCCAAATTAAAGAATTTTTAAGTTATCTTATTAAATCAAATCAGGTATTATAACTAAGCTATTAGCTAACATTTTACAGTAAATAAACTTGGTAATTCACAAAACTAACATGATTCTTAAAGGAGATATCATACAAGCTCACTATCAAAATTATTTGTGCCATTGTTAGCTACATGGTGTGGTGACCACACGACTACTAGTTGTTTTTTCACATATATATATATATATATATATATATATATATATATATGTAATTTTATTTTTAAAAAAATGTAGAAGATGATACATTACCTTAATTATTTTGTAAAATCACCGCTTATATCATTATGATGGTTATGTGAGACGATGCATCTTGCTAGTGATAAATAAAAATACATTAAATCAACATTTTATTCACTATTAATTATAATTATAGTTATAAAATTTTACATGTTAGTAGATATGGTTCAATTTATTGCTCGCGGGTTCAGAATTAATTTTAAAGTAATCTAATATTTTATTTTTCTAGAAAAAACCTCTAAAATAACCTTTTTCAATTAATTTTTATTTATTTATTTTAAATCAAAGAGTTTTTAAGTTTTCTTATTAGATGAAATCAGATATTATAATTAAGTTATTAGCTAAGATTTTACAGTAAATAAACTTGATAATTCACAAAATTAACATGATTCTCTAGCTAAAACAATATTGTATGATAATAATCCAAAGATCGGCATGAATAATTTCTAAAACAAATGGAAAAGAACTCAATTGGTCAAAGTGGGAAATGAGTTGAATTGCTAACTCCAGTCAATGAAGCTGGACAACAAATACTCAAGCTATTTAATTACAAATTAAAATTCCTTAAACGAATCGTTTATGCAACAAAATATCAAAAGGAGAGAGGATAGGTTGGGGTTAGGTACATGGGTAATCAAATAATGGACCTATTTCCTGGTAAAGCCAAATCTCTGCCGGCCACGTGTCTAAAATTTGCTGGCCACGTGGAGCTTACCTCCGAAATCAAGAGTTTGGTGATCTGATCAAGGGACCCACAATTTGTAGCCTTCAAGGCATACCTGCTCCACCATCAGCATTTGTCCTCATGCATCGCCGCATTATTCGATCCTTCTCTACGCGTTTCATCGTTACTTGATTATATATTTTTCCTTTTTTGCACACCTTAAGAACAACCCTCCAACTATATAGATAGTCTCAATTGTATCCTCAAATAGAACGGTCAGATTGAGGAATCCAAATTGTTTTGAAATAAAATTGGAATAGAAATCTTATGAGAGCAAAATCAATACTACCCCAATAGCTGGGGGTATACTTGAGATTTGACCCTTTTTCTTTTTTCCAATCATATTGAAACTTCATACGTAATAATTTGATCTTGATTGATGATTATGTGATGATTGTGTTTTAATATATGCTTCGATCAAGCATATACGATCTTGATTAATAAAAAGAATTAATTAGATTTAATTCAATAATCTACAAGTTGGATCCATAATTCAAACTCTTTTCTTAACCAATCCTTTATGATCAATAAAAATAATTAATTAGATTTAATTCAATAATCTACAAGTTGGATCCATAATTCAAACTATTTTCCTAACCAATCCACGTATCTAGTTTGATGATTATTGCTGCACGAATCCTTCCATGGACATATGATAATGTAAGCATGATGTAAACCTTGCGTCACAAATTGGACATGGAGAAGTCACATCAAGGTAAGGAAGAGCTACAATAAATTGTCCGTATAACACAGCTAGTAGCTATACTGCCAATACATACACTATGTAGTTGATGTTTCTATTTCGAATTAAATGATGCAAAATAAATTCCAACCCATAGAGCATTCCTTTCAACTTGCTAGGGTTCAGAGCACTACTTTCCTTCTCTCTTTGTTAAACTCAATTTGATATTTTAAATAGAAAAATCAAAAAAATAAAATTTTAGTTTTTTTTAATAAAATAACAATGTTCTAATTAATTCAGATTAATTTATTTAACATGTAATCCATACCTTTGGACACAAGGAAGAGGCAACACTAGAGTTAATAGCAATGAAGGTTACAAGTTTGAAAAAGAAGATGCATGCAATCATAACTTTTCATTCACCTATTTAGACGTTTAGATTCAAATGTAAAGTTCCATATCGTGTCACCACCACTTTCTTAGTGGTTTATTGCTTGCCGGATCGGTGGATCATCTAGGGTTTCATGCAGAAGCAATGCAAGATATAAAATAACATTTTTGGATATATTACCATCCATTTTTTTCACGAAGAAAGAAAAATAAATCAATTATGTGTTCTCACATGAAACTTCAATGCACACTTCAAATTGTATGAGTGGCCATCCACGTTAATATTAGTGGTTGGCATAGGTCAATTGTTTTACAAAGAAAGGATTCAACTTAGTTGCCGTAATTTTCATAAAAAATATTTTTAATGTTTATTTATTAGCCATCCACGTTAATATTAGTGGTTGGCATTGGTCAATTGTTTTGCAAAGAAAGGATTCAACTTAGTTGCTGTAATTTTTATAAAACAATATTTTTAATGTTTATTTATTATTAAAAAAAAGTGCATAATAAAAATTACTTTTCAATTAAAGAAAATTTTAATTTGATTTTCATCAAAGTGTTTTTTAGGGGATATTTTTCAAAAATTATAAAAAATTTAAAAATATCTTGTATTTGTTAATTATATCAAATTTAATCCTTAATCTTTTAATTGTTATATATTTTTTTTAATTTTTTAATTTTTTCTCTTCAATTTCATCCTTTAGAATTTATTTTTTTTATTTTTATATCAACTTTAATCTTTATTCTTTTTATTTTTTTCTCTTATTCTTTTTTTAGTTGAGATTTTTTTATCTATCAAACTTGACCCCTATTCTTTTAATTTCTATTTATTTTATTTGAAATGATTTATTAAATTAGAAATTTTTTCAATTTCATCTCATTCTAGCTTTTTTATATATTAAATTAGGTCTTTATTCTTTTGCTAATTATTTTATTTAAAACAATTTATAAAATTAAAATTTAATTTCATCCTCCTTCAACTTTGTAATATATCATATTTGATTCTTATTTGTTTAATAAACCTCAAAAAAATTAATAAATTATTTTTCATCTTATTTTTCATGATATAGTTAAACATTAAAAATGTTTTTAATTTATTTTTCATTATACTATCAAATATAAAAAAAATTACTTTTCAGAAATTTATTTTCTAAAAAACCTACTTCTTAATAAATAATCAGGACCTTAATAAGCATGAGATCATTGCAATAGTGAGCTAGCTAGTTTAGAGAGATATGGGGCAATTAGTTTGTTCCGTTTAGTTTAGTAATATATTAAATTCATTTTATAAATTATTTTTTACCTAAAATAATATTAAAAAATTATTTTTTAGAGATTTTATAATAATTTTCATGTATTGACATTAAAAACTTAAAAAATATAAAAAAATATTATATTAATATATTTTTAATTAAAAAGTATTTTTATAAAAAATAATATACACCGCATTTTTATAAAAATACATTTTCTTCCTCCTCTTTTTTCCATTTACACCTCACCATATTATGACAGACTATGATATTCTTATTGGCAGTTATGGTCTTAAAGAATTAAGACATTGAACCTGTAATGTCTTGAATAAATAAATATCTTTTTAATATTTTAATCATAAAGCAATTATATATGATAATACACGTTTAACGCAGCCGTCGCTAATACTCGATTCAAGGCATGTTTTAGATTGAATTTTTAATAAAATCAAATAAAATATGGACTAAATTAAACGTAATTGACCATTTTAATGACTTGGTTAAACTCTATATGTTCAAGTCAGATCGGTTTCTTGTAAGAAAATAGTTTCAAGTTGAGTATGACAAAAATAGAATGATGATGATGGAGTCTCCTCTTCGCACTGTAGAAATCAATACTGTAGAAGAAGAAAGCATATCCTTTCCAAGCAAATAGATTAATGGGTTAAGCAGACCGAAATATTATTAATTAATTCCTTCGTGTGGTGGCTTCCACACCAAATGTAAAGGCAGTATTTGCAGAGTAGATTTGTGAGATAACTTGTGAAACTATAAACAAATTGTGAGGGTTAATACTTTAATATTGGTCTGTCAATCTTTATCAAGGTTGGTAAGACTATGAACAAATGAGAATCTCAATTAAGCTAATCTATTAGTTAATTATAAATATAAACATAACATACTTATCTCTTTCGATGTGTTTAGTCAGTCTTACAGAGCAACAAAGATAAGTATTTTTTATTGAAAAATAAAAATGAAGATATAGAAATAAATTTATTTTAAGAATAATTTTGAAATAAATTTATATTTTTTTAAAAGACAGAAAAAATCGAAGAAATGAATTGTTTCTCATAAAATCGAGTGTAATTAATGAATGATTACAAAAGAAATATATATATTTTTAAAAAAAGTCATGAATGTTGCAATTTTGTGATAACCCATAATGAAGGAGTCGATTAAAGTATTTAATCTATTATTTGCGAAAACTGACCATAACATACATTCAACACTAAAATATCAGTTTTTTTAGAGAAAGATGTATGTTTGAGGAGTAAAAAATGAAAAGTCATATACAATTATTAGTCTTGAAATCTCTATCCCAATCTAACCTAGATCCAAACTCTTCAACAACCTCTTCTGCTCTTTCTTCTAAGGTCAATCTTCTCTTTTCATTATACTTGGAATTAAACACGTCTAGAAGCTTTTGTGGAACCATTCATTTTCTTTGAGAGGCTGCTTTTAGGTCCAACCTAGCCATCTATGTATGTTTCTTTCTGCCTTTTGGTGGCATTAGTTTTATCCTTGACGACTTCTTAGAGTATTGTGTCTCACGGCATTGATGCTAGCCATAATATTGCCCCTTCCTAGTGGCATTAGTTTTATCCTTGACGACTTCTAAGAGTATTGTGTCTCATGGCATTGATGCTAGCCAGAATATTGCCCCTTCCTAGACGTTCCTGCTGGATGTTCTTGAAGATTCTTCTTCTAGTTGGTTTTTTTATGGGATCAAGCAAACAAATGTTAGTCGAAAGAAATGCAAACGTACCATAAATTTACATCATGACATTAATTGAACTAGAGTTCAGTACTGTTGGAAACATGTTAAGGTAATCTTCAAATTTACTCCCTGGTGGATGGCACGTCTCAAGGATGAAGATTTAGAAGTTCTATTAAAAGCCTGATCATGCTTGGATTGTAGAAGGAATTGGGTAGCGATTTGGGACCTAATTAAGAAAGGCTAAACCTCCCAGGGAAACAAAAATAAATTGCTATCATTGAGGGTAATTTCTACTAATGATTGCACATAACAAGAAAATGATGCGGCAAGCTTGAATCCAATCCATCAAATTAATAAACGTCTGCAAGGACAATCTAGGCATCGATCGACTTGGGATTAATGCTCTTGTGTTTTAGTTTATATATGAGACCTTGAATATGACAAAATATCCTCTCCCCTTTTTTCCTCTCATTCGATTTCAAGTGCAAATAAGCCTTGATTTCAAGTCATTTGATATCAAGGAACTGACACTTCATTTTGCTGACATCCATACAAAAATTGCTAATATTTCTATGCCCATGCTCTTAAAAAGAGAATGAAGATTGCGTCTAACACACAATAAAATTATACGAGCAATGTGATTTGTATTCCGCTGGAAGTTAGATATTTTTACTTTTTAGATATACAAGTTTTTTTTAATGTATATTTGTGTATATAATTAAATAAAATAAAAACTATGTTAATAAATAAATAAATAAATATTAATAACTTCTAAAAATAAAAGTTAAAAATTACAAAACAGATGCAAATCAAGATATTTGGGTCATTAACATTTTTTTATAAAAATAATTGAAATCTTAGACTTTTTTAATGATAATAAAATAAAATATATTTTTGGAGCTATCTTGTGTATTAACCAAAATTAAATTATTTGTCGGAATATATCAAAGACACCCCACGTCAGCTTAATTTATTCAAATCTCTTTCTCTTAATGAGAGTTAAAAGCCCAAATGTAATGGACATAATGTGAAAGTTTCCCAATCAAACTTGACAAGCTTAGCCTAGCATGGTCCAACAATGTTATGCCAACTATAACTTATAATAGGCCCTAACAAAATACTAGGGATTTAAACCTAGAATGGTCCGACAGCTTTTTAAATCCCTAAGGAGCCTGATTTAGACAAGGTGAGCTAGGGGACCCTTGCCAGCAATGAAAATTAATGATGTCTCTTCTGCCAAAAGTGCATCAAAGTTCACAAAAAGAAATTTTGCAAGAATTGGATATGCTTTCCTTCTTCACGCATGCTAAAGCCAGCCAAAAGGTTGATGCCAACTGGGAGTCGCAGATGCAAAGAACTGTGTCGTTTTTGTTCAACACGGGTATTTTGAACCTCTAATATCTATGCCCAAATAATGTGACCCAAAAGTTTGTGTCCCCTACCCTACATCGTCCCTATATCTATAATAATTATTTTCATTTTAATTTCCATCCCCTCTCTTTGTTTCTAAAGCTTATGAGAAGTTCCCATCACATCAAGTTTTACTTCAAAATTATTAATGTCGGTCTGATTTATGACTTGTCACGTTATATAGACCATGAATTGAACAAATTTACCTTGGTCAATTAAAATTATATTATTTTAAAAAATAAAAATTTAATTTAATTTTAATTAGGTTAACCAATTAACTAATTGAATAGCTCGAGTTTAATTGGATCAATTCACACCTTGTTTTTTTCTAAAATTAAAAGTTGAATTAAATTTTGATTAAATTGAACAATTAACTTATCGATTAACTTAAGTTTAATTGGAAGAATTCACACCTGGTTTTTTAAAACCAAGCCCAGGTAAATTCTAGATGGATGATCGTGTTTCAAACTGAATCGTCAAACCCTACCAATTTTAATGACATTGCTTTGCTTGTGGGTGAAGAATCCTAAAAGAAGATCACTATGTTCATGAGTACATGTCATGGACAAAGTTGCTGTCAAGAAAAGAATTTTAGCACAGGAAATAAAAGAAGAAGGGGAAGAAAGATTTGAGCAAAACAGAGCGTGGTAGTCTAGCAGTTGCTTTCACTTCCACTCAACTGGTATAAATTCTTTTAACAAAATAAAATAAAAGAAGAAGACGAGGAAGAAGAAACTGGTATAAATTCTGTCTTTCAAGTGATAAGAATCTGGTGACAACGAATCCTCCCGACCAGGGAACTGTGGAGCTGGTGTAGAGGTCAAATATCTAGGGATGAATTTGTGAAGAAGAAACATTGCTAGGGGAGATAGAGCTGCCGACAATAAATTAAATGGATTGGATTTGGATTTCTTTTTAGTGAAATGGCATGCCAAGTGTAATACGGGAACAATGCATGGCAAGCGACAAACAAGAAGCAATTCTCTTGCAACAGTCCTAGCACAATTCTGTTTTTTATTATTATTATTATTGAAGCAAGAAATTAATTATTTGCACTTACATGTAACTATAGTTATCGGAAGCAAATAAAATTCACTTGCGTTGCTTTTCAAAAACTAAAATTAAATAAATAATATTAAAATGATTTTTGAAATTGATGCTAGTTTGGCATCCTTGTAGTTTATGTTTTTTAAATTGATTTTTGAAATTGATGATTTATAGGTTTTTTTTATTGTTTAAATGTAATAATATCAAAATCAAAAAATAAAAAATATTATTTTAATCAAAAAATAATTTTAAAAAAGCTATACACCACCAAACACTCAAGATTATATTAAATTATTGTTTTCAAATACATGACAAGAATTGCCAACAAATTAAATTCTTCGAAGGTGGTTTTATATCCAGCAGTGATCAAAATGCATAGGATCGCAGACACTGCCATGTGCAAATAGCCATTAAATTTTTAGTTTTCACTTGCTTTGCATGCTGCCACAGAAGAATCATGGAGGATGGTGAAATTCTACGAGCCAAAACCGTGGGTCTAAATTCCATTGAAAATGCAATGACAAATCCTATATAATTTATACCCCAATACCAGTATATTGTTCCTATGGTTTTTGCACAAATTTCTAGAAATAGAAAAAATTAATCAAGGATGTTTGTTTTAAATATGTTGTTGTACCTTTATCTCTAAATATATTTATATATTAAATATTAGTTTTGAGTAAGTTTTAAAAAGTAGTAAAGGATAACAAAGAAGAGTGAGAGAAGGTGAGTAATACTTATAATTTAATTTCTAAAATAAATATTTAAATCGAGACTGCTAAAAATATAGAATATAACACGTAATATAGAAGGAGGGTGTATAAATTAATCAACAATGAATGAGTAGGATTTATATTAATAATGCATATGTAGCAACCGGTGAGCAGGCAACCAGAAAGGATTACAATTTTCTTTTCTTTTTTCTTTACATTCCTTCCTTTTCTTTCATCCATTCAACCAGAAAGGACTACAAAATGTTATTGTCTTTGCGGATCAACTTGGAATCTGGCTGTTCCAGGAATTAGACTAATTCAGGATAAAAAAAAAAACCTTGGTTGAATTATTTATAAACCTCAATTAATTTGATTAATTCGGTGAAAATCTGATCTCAACTTATCAATTTTTTATTTAAATAATATTATTTTAATTTTTTCTAATTAAATTTTACTTGAATTAATCATGTAAATATATAACAAAAACTCTATCATTAATTGGTTTGTACATAATTCATCGAATCTAATAACTTGGATTTTGGATTTTAGTTATAGGATGAAAGTAAATACCGCTTGTTTTTCATGCATTTATTATTGAATTTCTACAATAAAATTTATGTTGAAATTATTAGACAATAATATAAATTATATTTTTATTTAACAGTTTAAAATTTTAAATTAAATTAATTTTTTATATAAAAAAACTATTTCAATTTAATAATTTAAAATATTAAATAAAATTTTAAAATATAATTTATATTATTTTTTAATAAATATTACCATATAGTTAGCTTAAAATGACAGCCACAAACTATCAAGTGAAGCCTTGAGGGGAAATAAAAAAAAAAAAGAGTGAAATGAAATCCACCGCTATTGGATGCCATTCGTTTCAAGAGTTCAAGTTTCAAGCAATGACCAGTGACCGTTTCCTAATTATCAAGAAAAAGAAATTGAACCACAAATATATCATTGAACATTGGACAGCAAGATGCTAATGGAATAATAATTTGTCATCTCGAGGCTGGCAGCCACAAAAACATCATCATCTCTATTATGGCAAGAAAGTGATGCTTCTCTTACTAAATTTAAAGTTAGTCTTCGAACCCATCATCAGTCTCGTGAATTTGAACATACAAAGGTAATGAATACAAATAAAATCCAATGCTTACATCTTAATTAATTAACTTTTAAGTACTCCCACTCTTACGGATGCTGGAAATGGCATCGTTTTCCATGCCACAAAGCTATTGCAATGTTTTACATGAACTCCTTTGCTTTATTGCAACGAAGGGGCTGCACCTCGAGGGTGAGTGAATATTTGTTCTGTCAAACACGCGTAATTAATCATGGAGGACACTGGCTAGTTGGTAGCTCAAGCTTGCATGTTTGAACACGGGTTTTCCATAATGATTTCTA